>NW_013666243.1:231503-262038 GCF_000517525.1 Limulus polyphemus
AGCAATAATAAAGAAAGATTAATAGCCCGTAGCTATATGTTGTAATGTTATTACATGTTGGCTATTAAAGTTGCTAACTTCTCAGTGTGTTAGGGAGCAATAATAAAGAAAGATTAATAGCCCGTAGCTATATGTTGTAATGTTATTACATGTTGGCTATTAAAGTTGCTAACTTCTCAGTGTGTTAGGGAGCAATAATAAAGAAAGATTAATACAAAGGCCCGTAGCTATATGTTGTAATGTTATTACATGTTGGCTATTAAAGTTGCTAACTTCTCAGTGTGTTAGGGAGCAATAATAAAGAAAGATTAATACAAAGGCCTGTAGCTGTATGTTGTAATGTTACTATATATTGGTTAGTTAAGCTGCTAACTTCTCAGTGTGTTAGGGAGCAATAATAAAGAAATATTAATACAAAGGCCTGTAGCTGTATGTTGTAATGTTACTATATGTTGGTTAGTTAAGCTGCTAACTTCTCAGTGTGTTAGGGAGCAATAATAAAAAATATTAATACAAAGGCCTGTAGATGTATGTTGTAATGTTACTATATGTTGGTTAGTTAAGCTGCTAATTTCTCAGTGTGTTAGGGAGCAATAATAAAGAAATGTTAAAACAAAGGCCTGTAGCTGTATGTTGTAATGTTACTATATATTGGTTAGTTAAGCTGCTAACTTCTCAGTGTGTTAGGGAGAAATAATGTAAAGGGGTTAATACAGTGACTTGTCGCTAGCTTTACGTTGTTTCATTGCTATTTGTTTCTTAGCTAAGTTGCTAATTTGCAAATTAAAAAGAAAAGTCTGCTCTGTATATTAGTAAGATTTATGTAAGATAAAAGAGATATAATTCTCAGAACTTGAATATGAAATATACTATTTGCGATTTCATTGCTGCTAAAACTTTATAAGCAAAGACATTATTTGATAAGTATCTTTCTATGCAAGTATTCTGACCATTTGCTAAACGTATGTGTGATAGATTGAACAACTCCTTCAACTATAATAATTTACATAGTTTGTATTGTATCTTATCCATTACGCTTATGAATAAGCACAATTTATTTCTGAAATTATGAGCAGGATTCAACTAAGGTGTTTACAAACAACTTAGTAATTTTGAGGAAGTGACACAAACAATACCAAAAGATGCAAACAGGTATCATGAAAAAATAAAGTAATAAAACATTTTGGGACTTATGCAGTTATGCTAAAGAGGGGTAGAAGTGTGACTCATGAAGAATTACACTAGAGATTACTCTCTAAACTTTGTCCGTAAAAATGCTTAAAAATGATTTTTTTTTACGTCAGCAAGTCAAGAAAGTGATAGTTAAATTTACACAAATCTCCGATACTAGGCAGTCATTTTGATTAGGGTACCTTAATTTTATTATAAAATGTAAAGAAAAATAATTTGTTTATCTTTTTCAATGAAGACATACCAGATATTGATGGTTTGTCACTTTATATCTTGATGTATTAAATCTTCGAGAAAAGAAAGGCATCCACTATTATTGGACTCCAAATTTCCATAGACGGATCCATAATTTTGTAAAGTGAGGCACAGATAGGTAGATAGGGAGGGGCAATCCAATATCCAGAAGAACAAAGTGTTTGAAAAAAAAGAAGGAGCGTATATTCATCGGTTCCATGATTTTAGTGAGAAGCTTTTTCCTGACAACTAGCTCCCATCGAGACTTGAAAGCATCATGTTTTCCTTATCTTAAAACCATTATATACCAAACTCCATACTTTCTGTCGCAATGTCTCTCTCACATATCTGCTATCTTAACATTTTTGTTTTTGAACGTTTTTATACACAAAAATTAACATTACTGGTTGTGTAGTTGTTTATGCATGTATTTCTTAAAAGCAGAATTAATGGCATCATTTCTATACATGTTTCGTATAAACGAACATTATTACCAGCATTTATGTGATGGTTATGTGTGTTTTATATAAATAAATTTCGATTCCACAGTTTTTGTGTGTATGTTTGCACATGGAAGATTCATGTGAACAAAGACGAATCCTGGTGCTTTTATAGGCGATTCTGTCTGCAAGCTTTCATATAAAAAATATTAATACCAACAATATTTTTGTGGGTTGTTTATATAAAAAGTTTAATATAAAAAAATTACTTTTGTACTGGTCTGTGTGTGTAACTTTAATATACATCCCAAATCACTGAATTAGGAGCCAAACTGAATGTAATTTAGATTTTATAGCACATGAATAAAATGGTACAATCTGAGTAATACCACGTTGCTTTGTTTCATATGTTTTTGAGATATCATTTACACTTTGAACTAAAGCAGAATTTTGGCTTTTTGTTTTCGCTCAACCATTTCTAGATGGAGTTTGTTTGTTACATCAACTCGAGACAATCGGCTGAAGAGGAGAAGGTTATTCTTTATTTTTATTGATTGAGAACTAAAGTAAGGATCCTAGTATTAAGCCTAATATTTTTAACTTCGAATTCTTTATCTAATCTCTTAGGGATATTCTTATGACAATTATAATTAATTTATAATCATACTCTGATAGCGTGGAAAAGGTGTTCACACCATCACAAAGTAAGAAAACATCAGCCGTGGTCGCTAGGTGTTTGCCTTGCAAGCGCTCAATCCAGTGTTCGATACTGCACTTGGAGATGTTTTCCTTAATGGCAAATAATAGGAAAATACGTGTTATTTTGAAGCCCATCTTTAAAACTAATTTCACACTTTTGACAATCAAACTTTGCATAAATGTGCAAAACCGAAAGTTCCTTTTCACATTCTAGCACTGAAAAAAATAATACTTGCACCAACTTTAATTTATTGTTAAACAAGAATTGGGGTAATGGAAAGTTTGAAACGTTAACACTACGTTATGAATTTCATTTAAACAACATTAACATTCATTGTTTGTGTACTTGTTCTTTCGTGAAAATTTCATATAAACAAACGTTAATTTCAACAATTTGAGTTCTTGATGGTGTGTAGTAATTTCATATAAACGAACATTAACATCAGTTGTTTGTATACATGGATCTATGAAACTTTAATATCAATAAATAAAAAAATACAACTGTTAGCGTAGCTATTTGTGTATAAGTTTTAATATAAATCCATATTAATACAAGCTACTTATGCACGTGTTTGTTCGTGTATGTTTAATACAAACAAACGTTAATACCATATTTTCGTAGATATTTTTGTATGTAAGTTTCTTCATATCATCAAACACAAATACTAACTGTTTATGTACATGTTCATTCCTGAAAGTTTTGGTTACATAGTTGTTGATGTAAGTTTTATATAAGCAAACGTTAATATCACATTTTTTGTAAATGTTTTTGTATGTAAGTTACATATTACAAAACACAAATACCAAATGTTTGTATACGTGTTTATTCGTGGAAATTTTGGGTACCTGTTTGTGTGTAAGTTTCAATATAAACAATATTAATACCATTAATTATGTGTATATTTGTATCTGTAGTTTTCATATAATGAAACATTAATACCAAATATTTATGTATATGTTTTATGAATAAGTTCTTGTATTAACAGACATTAATTTCATAGCTTATGTAGTGGATTTATGTGTGCATGTTTTTTATGCTGCAACAAAAGTCAATGATGCTCTAAGTAGAAGTTACTCTAGATGTTAGAACATAACCATATTTTATTGCTGTAGGCTAATGATTCATTTTAGAATAGACTGCTTTTATCTGGCTTCACAGCAATGAAGGGAAAATCGCTTGTTCTACCTGAGTACACATGAGGTGCACGAGATGCACAAGGATCGTCAGCAAGCCTATGACTGTTGTTTCTTCAGGTTCAGAAAACTAATATAGCCCAGGTCTTATAGGACTGGGTGGTGTTTGTTATGAGCTAATAAAGGTACGCATGTAAGAGTGGAGTTTTTGATTGATATAGGAGCTACTAAGACAGTGATTAACATTATCGTGTATCAGACACTCTGATTTGTCTCAATACTGTCTTCGTTCTGATGAATCACTGATAAGAGGGAGACATGACTCTGACTTCATCCAAGTAATTTCACCCACATAACGAAAGTACCTATCTCTAGTGATGCTTTAATGTCACCCATAAAACGAAAGTATTTGTCTCCAATCTTGGTTCTGATATTGAAATTCTAGAACTGGACATACTGTGAAGATTATTGGTCAGGTTTGTTTGTACAACATGTGAACTGTGTTTCTGTTAAAGAATAATCTAATTCCAACCAGATTGGACCCAAGAACAGTGGACTGCTTGTGTACATGCTCTGATGTCAGCATACCTCCAACAACATTTTCAACTCATTCTAGATACTGATGCCTGTGATAATGGAACTGGAGCAGTATTTTCACAGTTACAGGGAACGGAGTGCAGCATTTGATCGTTTATGCTAGTGATATGTTCATGACTTCTGAATGCAGATCTGGCATCATGAAGAAAAAACTGTTTGCAATGGTAGTATTCAATAAGCATTACTTCTACGGTAGCAAGTTTACCATTTGTGTGGACTGTGTTGCTGAAGTGGTTCATGAACTTTACAATCCCAAATGGATGTTTGCACATTGGATCACAATGTTGTTAGTGTATAACTTTATTATACGTCATGGCCTGAGTCAGCGACACACAAATGATGGTGGATCGTCTCATTCCATGATGAAAGCCTTTTGATTCGTTAAATAATATAATTATCGACATTGTGTGGGAGTTAAAGCTATTTATACAACAGTGACATCCAATCATATCATAGAACATTTCACTAGTAGTTGAATCTCACGATTAATGCTTCAGAAGCTTTGGGAAAGTAACCAAAAGACCAAGATCTAGCAGGAACACTCATTGTCTTGCATCAAGGTGAAGCACAGCCTGCAACGATTGAGGAACGTAGAACCGATGCATACTTAGCCAGTGGAACTTGCACAAATTGTTACAAGTGCAGGAATATGGGGTGTATTGTAGTTATGAACCACTGTGATATGGCTCTCAACCTGTTGTACAACTAGTGGTCCACAGGAAATACTTCAGACTTTGTGTAATGCGAGGACTGAAGGCCACCAAGGTGTAACATATGATTGTGGTATTCCTTACTTTCCAATCTATCAAGTATTGTTTCGTGTAAACTGTAAGTACTACTGAGTGATTGCCACTTGATTGTTATAAAGCTAGAACAGTTTGTTGATTTTGACTTTTATTTTCTGAAAAATGGAGAGATTTTCAGTGGTGAAATGTTTTATAACATCTTACATGATCTTGCTGAGTAGTATCAGGATTTCTCCAGAGCAGACTACGTGATCCTTTCTAGACTCGTAGCTAGTATTGTAGATTCTATGTTGTGACAATTTGACTGGAGGTATAGTTGTACTGCTGCCAAGTGGGTCTACAGATGGTGAATAGTGGAAGGACCTTCAATGAAGGTTAGCTGCAAAATAAGCAGGGGATAACTCTAACAAAAAAAGCAGTCGCGGACAAGAAGTGGCAGCACCAGCAAGGTGTGGAGGTCCTCAATGATAGAACAGGTGGAAGATGTCACAATACATATGGCTGTTAAGGGGGAATGAAGGTTGCAACAGAGTGAGACCATCAATCATCTAAGTCTCCTTGGTATTGGATCAAAGTATCGGTCTATCAGTAACCATGGAGAAGCTGGTATGCAATGGTTTATCCACGATAAAAGAAGTCACGCACAGGCGTCTTTCACGGAAATAACATCTTCCAACATTTTCTTCAAACCCTTTGTCGATTATCTATTGATGACGGGAGCAGAATTGTCATTGCTCAAACATTGTTCTAGTTACTCCTTATAGCGATGCTACATCAGACTACCAACAAGCTAAAGTCAGGACTGCTCCGACTCAAGTCATTGAGCTTTAATACACTGATAACGCTGTAGTGTGTGCTCACTCGGAAGTGAATCTTCAGGAAATTGTGTTCAAGTTGGGGGTTCAGAATTTCCAAAACAGTGGATACTATTTGTGCTTAATGACATGAAGGATCATCTTTGGATATCAGAACCATTCAGAAAGTGTCCTGCAACAAGTTGTACTCAAACTATATAAATAAAAGTGTGGCATCTTTTAACAAGTGAGAATCAATTAACATTAAGGTCAGTGCGAAAAGTCATCCATGTGCCCCAAGCAATAGTATATAAGATAATAGAGAAGGATCTCTGCCCGGAAAATATACACAAGCTGTTCCACAATATATCTGTTCAACTGTCAAATACCTCAAGCACTTCACAATGAACGGGCATTCATGCTATTTTACAGAAAGAGTTACTGGTCAAGTCACTAGGTTATATGACTGTCGAAACAATGGGCAACACAGTTGTGTGTTGGTTGAGACTCAGTTAAACCTAGTGAACTGGGAAATCAACAGGTATGAGGGATTCATTTACTGCAGGCAATATTTCAGGAGTACATGTAAGCCTGTAGGGGTGACACATGACCAGAGAAGTACTTTTAACATTTTGTATCTAAAAGCAAATATCAGAGAAGACAGTGGCTGTTAGCAGGATATTAATCCACATTACTAGCTGAATCTCTAATCTATTAGAATCTAGTTGACCATACACTTCAATTATGACTTCTTGTATTTTAGATCAAGTCCTCAACCCTTCTGGTAAACCCTATTCTCTAAACTAGCCAGTTTTATTTTTATTCCTCTGTTTGTTTCACCACCCGTGCTTCATTTAACTATCAACATGGAAGAAGACTTTTCAGAAATCTTTATTTCTGGAGATCTAGGAGGTATAAGTGATTATCTGGTGGTCCCTAAGATTCCAGGAGCTAAAATAGCATACACCTTGGCGAATATAGAGCTGATGGATGTAGATGAACTCATAGACAACTCATCTGTCATGAAAGCTCTAACAGAAGCCATGGACAGAACGGGCTTGTAGCTCCAGCTAATGACCAACCAACATTTGAGAGGTGTAACATCTGTTGTTGAACTACCTGTCACACCTTTGTAACTGAGCTTGTCCCCTGTTCGACCAAGGAGGACAGCGTCAACATCAGGGGCCTCACCAACTCCAGTCAAGTTGGAGCTCATAAGAACCATGGGATACTACCAAATATCAATAAAATGTTCCAATAGAGATTGTTCACCAAACATCACTGCTATAAGATGTGTCTTCACATTTCATGGAACTAGAATATACGGGAACTGAAAGCCACCCAAGCGCCCAGAAAATCCAACACGACAGGTGCAAATGACCCTAATATTAACTGGCCAGCCTCCAATGACCAGTTCATCAGTCTCGGCTGTTATCAACGTTGGAGCTTCGACGCTAATAGTCACTTCAACACTACTCAATTGCTCTATGCTTCAGTCACCAATCAGCATCAGATGACTTTCAACAATGGCATTGACTACCAGCACACACTTCAGCAGCTCCCAATCCCTATGCAACGTTATCAAGCCCAAGAAGCAAGGTGAATAATAATTCATTAATTTTCATTCCATGCTATTTATATCTAAATATGTATGTTTAAAATGTGTAAATATGTACTTAAGGCGTGTAACCAAGAAGAGAGAGAGAATGTGATTTACATATTTATTCCCTGTTATCTTGTAACTATGTTCTGAAGTTGTAGCTTGAATTGCTGTTAAAGTTTATTTATGATGTATTCTGCGAGAGGATATTTTTGACTAGTCATTAGTATAGAAGTGTGATCAAGTTTTCAGTCTTTGTTAAAGGTTATTTTTGTGCTGTACCTTTTATCTGTGTTTAAGGATATTTATTATGTGCTATTTATTGTTTTGTGAGATTCTATGATATTTAACAATGAAATATGTGTTAATCAAAAAGTTATTTTAAATGCATTTTATTTTGCATTAGTATTATGATTGATTATTCTCACAAAAGAGTTTATCTTCATGTGCATAATATATTTTTCATTATTCACCTGTTTTAAAGAAGCTTCTTTCTAGTGTATTAATCTTTGTGAATTGGAACTATTTGTATTTTGTGTCGTTGTCCATATTTTTTGTCCAACATTTGTGAAATGATATTAAAGGGTTTTATTTGTTTGTTGTTGAGCAATAAGATACAAAATGGACTACCTATGCTCTGGCAATAGCTGGTACTGGGACCCGATTTTTAACATTATAAGCCCACTTACCACTGAGCCACTTCGGGGAGAAAAGGTTTTGTTGTATAATGTATTACAATTTAATTTTGTATTCTCTATTATGTTAAATCATTGTTATGATTTTGGCATATAATGTATGTATGTATGTCCAATTTTAAAATGTTTATTTGAATTTTATAATGCTGTAATAATATATCATTTTTAATTGTTTGTGTTATCTGTCATGTATGCACATAGTGATGCAGAAGTATTTTACAAAGGTGAGAGTAAATTAAACCAATTTCATGGCCAATGAGAGTATTTAATTGTGTTTTAAATATTTAAATTAGGGATAATCTAGAATGGGTTGAAGGCAAATTTTGTAATTCCTGTTTTCTTTAGTTAGTTACCTAAATTTTAAGTATTAACCTAGAACTTTCAAGCTTTTTCACACATACATGTTTCTAATTATGTATGTAGTTTTGACAATAGAACATTGTTCAACGAAAGCGGTTAAATACCTTTCACTTTAACCATCTGTAGTTCTGGGTCATTCCCTTCTTCATTTCTCGTGAGACATTTTCCTGTAAAGTAGAATACAATATGTAAAGGTGGACACTGATGAGTCAGATAATATCTCACAGATAAATCCTTCCTTATCTTGCTATTTGAATGAGCATTATTGACGTATATTGCACATGCACACTGTAAAGTATAGCATTATGTAATCTTGTATATAATGCTACATTCTTTTACTCTAGAACAAGTTCTTTAGAGGAATGTCCAAGTCTGTAACAGATGTAGAGTCCAGAGTCAGAGCCACTTCCAGTAGAAGTGTTGTCAATCGTATACTGCATTTGTTCACTTTGATTGTTTTTTAGAAATGAACAAATATTATTTGACAGTTTGTCACACTGTTTCTTTTTCTTTCTTCAAACTCAGTAAGAATTTAGAGTAAACTCCATGATTGACAGTTCCTAGTCGTTCCTCCTGTTACCGGTACACCTGAGAACTCCATATGGGCATTCTTTCATTTAAACATAAGAAATGTAGTTTTTAATTATCTTTGTTTGTACATCGTCAAGTTCTTTGAGTTTATGTTTTCTGAAATTTCAGTAGAAATGAGAGAATGTTGCGAAACTTAACGTGTTACGATATTATAAAATCAAAGTTATCAGCTTATTGAAAAACTGATGTTCAATTTTTGCAACTAAATGAAGCTATGAATCGATATTTTTAGAAGCTGAAATGAGGATGACATGGGTTCCATCGGAGAGTTCTTAGGCATTACAGCGATTGCCGAAAACTATCAAAATACCTGCCTCCTGACATGTACCTGATCAGTAATGTTACAATTCATGGGTATGGAAGAATCTGGGTATCATACTGCACTATTTAGCTCTAGTTAGCTGCTATTGGAAGTATGAAAAAAGTTGTAAAGGTATTTACAGTAGGACGTGAAATTCTTGAACAGTCTCTCGTGTAATATTCTACCAGGGATGGTTATAATGTTCCTGTAAGTAGTAAATTCTAAGATGACAGGCTAAGAGCAAAGCCCACTCTTATGAGACCTGTCATTTCTGATGCTGTGACTCATAAAAGCAACAATAGGGGACCGTATGTCAAGATACAGATGAGGATAAAGGCCAAGATGAATATAGAAACGTGGAATGTGAGAAATCTATATAGAACTAAAAGCGTGACCATCAAATACAAAGAGATAAATAGATTGAAGTGTGATATTTTAGGACTTAGTGAGATCAGGCACACTATTTCATGAATTCTAACTGTAAGTTTATGTATTCAGTAGAAGGAATTAAGCAGCTGTATGAAAGGTTTGCAGCATATCTCAGACAGGGTAATATTAATCATGTATGGGGTAAAAACATTTGATTTAGCTACTATCCAAGTTTATATATCTATCTCTGATAGTCAAGAAGAGGAAATAGAAAGCATTTACCAAATGCTATGGGAACTATGTGGGCAGTGAAGTCAGAAGAATAGATAACAATAAAGAATGACTTTAATGCAAAGGTAGATGAAAGAATGAATGACGTACTAGATGGACAACATAGCCTTGGAAAACGGTACGAGAGTGAAGAAAGAGTAGACTAGTTTTGTTAAAAGAAAGGCTTAGTGATAAGAAACACTTGGTTGAAACATCATTCATGGTATCTGTAGTGTTTGAGGTTATCATAGGATTATGAAAGAAGAGTGAGAAATCAAATATACTACAATCTAGTTAAATAACGTTTAAGAAACTATATTATAATGACTAGAATTTGTCCAGGAGCAGACTGTGACTCTGATTACAAACCAGTTGCCGGACAAATAAGACAACAACTGAATGAGTTGAGGAGGCCTCATGCAGTGCAAATCGAAACTTAGAACAATTTAGAAAAAAGAAAAAAACATAACAAAAGATTAAAACCGATTTGAAATATCAATAAAAGAAAAACTTGCAGAAAAGTATGCTGAGGACCAGTCAGTTAAGTTCAAATATGTGTTTCAGGAGGCAGGAGAGAAGATTTGGAGGAGAGAAAAAAGGGTAAAAATTAAATCTGGATGAATGGCGAGATTTTAAAAAATATGGATGAATGAAAACAACTATCAAGAAGAAGTATATAAGGAAATCAATTGTTTGTGCAGAAACTGTAAATCTAAGGCAATGTATGACACACATGAAATGCAAAAAATAATTAAAATATTGAATAGGAAATTTCCTCAGTCTTTTAGTAGAGCCATTAAAATGCATACGACTAGAAGCTGTCTTAAATTAAGGATGTTAAGAGAGGATGGTGTAGCATATGAGAGAACTGTATAACATACCAAGGGAGGAGCAACCAGTTGTATAAGGGGTAAAAAATACAACTAAAAAAAGGTTCCGCAATTCTGGAATTGGTAGTACCAGAAGTCATTAAAACATTGAAAAATGGAAAAGATTGCAGGAGAATATTTAAACCAAATGGAAATTTTGGGGATTAAATATATGACTGCTATTTTTTTAAAGGGTGGACGATGCCAACATATTTTAAAAGGCCTGTTTTCATTCCAGTCCCCAAGGTTATGTAGTATATAGTTGTGACCTATATAGGATCAACTTGATCAGTCACACTCCTAAAGTATAGCTAAAAGTAATTCCCAGAAGGATTAAACCTAAAATAAAGTGTTTTTTGAAGATGTCGGGACGAGGATTTAAGCGAATGAACCATGAGTGTGTAAACAACAGTTTATGTATATTTCGTTGACTTTCAAAAAGCTTTTGATTGGATTAAAGGTGAGAAGTTAATTGAGATCCTACAGCAGAATGGAATAGACCAAGCAGGTATCGGAATCCCGAAGAAATTATAATTGAGTCAAGAAACAGCAATTAAAATTAACGAAAAACTAAGCACTTTATTTCCGGTTAATTTGTATGCAGAGTTGTTGATGAGAAAGGGTCAAGGTTAATGGAAAAAGAACCTGTAATAATAAGCATTGTCAATTGTACAGCTCTTATAGGTGAATATGAGGAAGAGATATAACGGTTATTTGACACATTTGTTGATAAAGGGACAAACTGTAGGATCCAAATAAATGTCAACAAAAATTTAAAAAAAGGTAATTTCGTGATTTGAGGAATCTCACAGAATATGCATCAAAGTAGAAGGTAAAGTAATGGCAAGTGTAGAAAAGTGATAGAAAAATGTCAAATTACAGCTGAAGAGAATACTACTAAAGTGTTACATTTGGTCAGTCCTACTCTATAGGGTGTAAATGTGGACCTTTTTTCTTCTGAAACATAAACATGACGACAGTTGGAAGCATTTGAAATATTATGCTATAGCCGTATGATAGAGATCAGTTACATGGAAAAACAACTAATAAGGAATTACCGGAATGCGCAAATGAAAAAGACAACTGATGGAAATGTGTAGAAACGGAAGATGCACTATATTGGTCATATCAAATCTGAGAACAGGATGACCGAGATTCTGATAACTGGGCTCAGTTACATTAGGAAATAAATTGTAGATGAAAATGCTGGGTTAGGAAAGTTGATGCAGGCAGTGAGGAAATTGTCTGTTTTCTTAGCGCAAAGATACACAATGGGCTATTTAGCACTCTGTCTACAGAGGGGAATTGAACTCCGGACTTACAGTTGCAAGTTTGTGAACTTACCACTGACACAACAACGAATAGAAAACAGTGAAAAATCATAGTCGTCGACCCACAGAATGGGGGGAGGATACCATGACTGATCCAAAAGCACTAAGTCAGAGCTGACGATAAGAGTACATTAACGCTTTATATTAAAGTAAATTGAGTCTGTTCGGTAATAAGTACAAAAACTCTTGGACGTAAATTAAATGGTGTTGAAAATATGCCTTGTAATAACTAAATTAAACAAAATAGAAAAACATCTACTTCAACTGAAATTACACGTTATTTATAGTAAAAATAATTGTTATTTATTCGTTAGAAGTTTAAACAAGACAATAAAACGATTCATGTCAAATATCAAGATAGGACTAAATATTTTGAGCTTGTTATTATCTGAAATTTATCTATAGCATTACTTTGAAAATCTTAATCATCAGAAAATATATATTGTAAACCAGAAAATGATAATTTGTTTATTTATTTATTGTTTATTTGTATTTAAGTACAAAGCTACACAAAGGGCTATCTGTGCTCTGCCCATCACGGGTATCGAAACCTGGATTCTGGGGGAGGGGGGCAAAAATGATAGACCACTATACGAATTTCTTGAATAAATTCCACATATATGAGAACACTTTGACATGACTAAAATTATTATTAATTTTAAGAGCTCTCTGGATGCCCATATGCTGCTATTTATGCATATGAGGCATTATATCTCATAAAACTATAACGTACTTTTTAATAGCTCAAGTTTTTCAATTCGATTTAAAAAATAACGTTACTGAATGTTTGATCATCATTTCATCAATTAGTTCACTACTCCAACTTATGTTTCAATGAATATAAGTTCAGTTGCTGTATGCGATAATTTCTAGCGTAAATCAAAACACACTGATTATTGTTTTTACTCATGAAACACTAACCAAATGTCAGAATAACTAAACTACTTGGTTTAGATAAACTGTAAATTGAGTATCAGGAATCAATAAACAGTTTTGTTACTAACATGCACAATATTTATCTAATATATCCTGTCTATTCTTATAGATAAATATAGAACATTTCTTTCTATAAGCCCCCAGCGGCACAGCGATATGTCTGCGGACTTACAACGCTAGAAACTGGGTTTCGATACCCGTGGTGGGCAGAGCACAGATAGCCCTTTGTGTAGCTTTGTACTTAACTACAAACAATCACAATCTTTCTATAAAGACAGTAGATTTCAACTTCATCCCTGCTAAACGTCTTTTGTTTAATTCATTTAAGCACAAAGCTGTACAATAGCATATCGGTACTGTGCCCACCTACAATTTTATTGTTTTAACCCCTCCCCCTCCTCAAGCTTGCCACCGGTGGATTTTCTAGTGACGATTCTGGGTCATGTTTTTTTCTATAACTTCGAAGAGAAATAAACTTTTCTAATATGAAGTTAAGTGGAAATGTTTCTTTTCGAATCAATTGTGAATTGCATAAATAGATGAAGATCAATAATGCTATGTCACAGATAAAAAAAAAACATTATAGCTTTGTTGATGATAAAAGTCAATCATTAAGAAAGCAGAGGTATGGGAAGATCAGGATCTTTTTATACTGTTGCTGATGGTTAAAAAGAAAAAAGTCAGCGAATTTGTGCCTGTTATTAAGAATGAAAAACAAGATAATGTTTACGAGTAAGAACAATAAAGAAATAAAAACTGCGAGGTGTTTCTCGTCAATAAAGAATAGCAACATTTTATCTATAATATAGTAATAGCAAGAAAATTGCTTCAGTAATAAGGAAATAACAGCATTACTTTCTCACTTGTAAAGTAGGAACATAAACAATATGTTAATAGAAAAGAATGCAGAATGACTTTACTCAGTAATAAAAAGGAATAGCAACACTATGTCAGTAACATATTTCTGTTTATTCAATCAGTCCAATAAATCAAATAATAAAATATATGTTTGTGAATTAGGCGCTTTTAACCATTGAAGCATTTTTCATAACCTAAATGAAAATTTTCAGTAAATAAGATAACGCAACTGCATTATTAATGAAGAAATACCAGTAAAATTGAATGTACAATAAAAGACAAACAAAAAGTAGGTTATAAACAATAGACAGAAGATGGATGTGAATAATATGAAAGAAAACATAATACATTCATAAAATACAATTATTAAGAAATTCTATTAAATGATAAAGGAATATAATAAAATATATGCATAATGATTAAATAAAAGAAACTTCATTGCCCGAAATTGTCTTAACTGATCTACTGTGCGAGTTTTGTACTTTCATAAAAAGCTTCCTTTTTCAGAATTTTGTGTCCTTTGATATTTAATTCCAGAATGACTGTGACATACATTTTTAGCCAACCCATGACAATCCTGCACTTTTAAAATGTTGAAATTCGCTGAGAACCAAATATGTAGCTACTAAACATATCATTCTGGTTACCACCGTTCACATATACCGCAATATGCTATTGTATTAACATATTCACACAAAGTACGATTAACCTTCTCTACATTATCATACTTAACTACTGATGCAGGTCTCTTTGTAAACTTAAGATATTCTACCCCTATATAGATAACTATTGAATACTGATTTATGTAAACATGTTACAAGATTATAGCATTCTATGTTCGTAATACAAAACTTCATACACTTGTTCAAATATAATACTATAATATTATAACATTCTATATTGGTAACACAACACTTCATACACTTGTTCAAATATAGTATTATAATATTATAACATTCTATGTTTGTAATACAACACTTCATACACTTGTTCAAATATAGTACTTTAATACTATAACATTCTATGTTTGTAATACAACACTTTATACACTTGTTCAAATATAGTATTATAATATTATAACATTCTATGTTTGTAATACAACACTTCATACACTTGTTCAAATATAGTATTATAATATTATAAGACTCTATATTGGTAATACAACACTTCATACACTTGTTCAAATATAGTATTATAATATTATAAGACTCTATATTGGTAATACAACACTTCATACACTTAGTAGATACAGTACCGTAATATAGACAAATATTTGTAGAATTCCTGTAAAGTTGTTCAACTGTTATATAGTTCTATATCAAACTCAAACTATAACTGATACGTTTTTCTATCGCACTATTAATTGCTTTCGTAAAGTGTTGATGATGTGCAGACATAGCATTTAAGATTAAATATTTCATGAATACCACATGAAGCATTACATTTTAAACTTATGCATTTAATGTATCCATTAGTTAAATTACGTTTTATTTTTCCTATATATACATATATAAACAAATGATATTTCTAAAAATGTAAAAACAGGAGGATCACTTTGCCCCTTCTTTTTTATAAAATCGTCAGCACTCTAAGTTTAAGGTAGTTAGTTAAGACATCAAATAAAAAACTGTTCAAAGATTTAAAGACAAACATGGTTTACAAAACAAACTACTTACTGGAGTAATAGTTTAAAAACGATGAACGTGACAAAAACCTCCGCCTCCGGGAGTCTCTCAAGAAATCTATAAATAATATACATTCTGCTTGCATACGTGGTCGCCCAGCAAGACCTATAGCCAGCAACATCAGCCACAGCACATGTCACGTCTGTCTGTTTAGGAAAGTTTATACAGCGGGGAGGAGTTTATTTAAAGTCTTAATAAAGTTTGACTCGGCAGGTGTTCACCGTAAAACGACCACTATCCTATCAGGGCGGTCACCATTATACTTCAAGGGACTAAATAATTAGCTTAGTTGTTCATTAAGGAATAGAAAATACTGGTATCTGCGTGGAGAATCAGGCCTTAGGCTGCGCGGCAAAACTACTAATCATTCTTAAAATAATGATGAATAACGGCTCTCTCTAATTTTGGGTTATAAAATGAGTGATAGCTTCATTGTTGAAGTCCATCTTCTAAAACCTTAGGTTGTGGTTAGTTCTTTTAAAGTAAAACCATAAGGCAGCTTACATTGACGTAATTCAGCTCTACAAACGTTGAATATCACAACGTTGAAACATGTCAAAAATATTAACTTTCGATAGTAGATCAACAAGTTATTGTTTTCATAGATTTTTTTTGCCATTATATACATTAATCAAAAATTTATTTGATAGAAATTCTTATGTTGTTAAAAATGCACATTTCTTTAATTAAAAATAATCAAAATCTTGACTACCGTACTTATTATTGAAGTCTCCAGAAATACACTTTACCTCACTTGCCCACAAATATAAAATATGTCGTGTCATTATTTACATACAAAAACCTATATTCATTTCATACACAGTTATGCAGAATGTTACGATAGCAAATAAATAAAGGAATCAAACTTCAGATGGAGGATTTGTTTGTTTGTTTTTGAATTTCGCGCCAAGCTGCACGAGGGCTATCTGCGCTAGCCGTCCCTAATTTAGCAGTGAAAGACTAGAGGGAAGGCAAGTAGTCATCACCACCGACCGCCAACTCTTGGGCTACTCTTTTACCAACGAATAGTGGGATTGACCGTCACATTATAACGTCCCCACGGCTGAAAGGGCGAGCATGTTTGGTGTGACGGGGATTCGAACCCGCGACCCTTAGATTCGAGTCGAGCGCCCTAACCACCTGGCCATGCCGGGCCCCAGATGGAGGAAAAGGTTTTCAGTCGTAAACACAAAATACCTCATGAGCTTCAGCTTGCTAGGAGGTAAACGTTAAGAAGAACTGGTTAAAACTCAGGCGATCGATAAGTTTTTCTTTAACTATAATATATAAACATGATAGAATTAACATATAGGTATATAAACATAAAAATATCGTACCTTATAAATATTTATGATTACCTGTCCCATAAATCAAGAGTTACAGATATTCAGCCACAACTAACAGTTCGTTTTATAAGAATAATACTGTCTGTTATTCTGTAGTGTGATGATATAAAAAATTAAAACTGTAAATTAGAGCAAGACCGCGCTGAAGTATGAAACGTTAGAGTTCAACCTGAAAAGCGTTTTCTTCACGATGTACATATTTGTAGATAAGATAAGGTTGCAGTTTTTATCACTAAACCGTAAGATGCCAATTTCAAGAATTTGAGCCACGAGGCTACTCATGTAAGTTATGGGATTAGTCTTGAATATGTTCACTGATATACTCGTAAGTTGTACTTGCACATTGTTTTATGTGTATATTTCTGTAAAGTATTTTCATTAAAGTCATTTCGTAATTTTTTCTAATGTCACTTTTCATAACCTGAAAATGAAACTCTGGCAGTAGTTGTAGGTGCTTGCCAGGAGTGGTATTGCACTTCAATATACTTGCAGTCATCCAATATGAAGTCTTCCCCTAAACTGCTTGTCATGGGTGATCTTATGACACCTTGCAACATCTACAGCAGTGGAAAATGTAAACTATTGGTTAACCTTGAAGGCTGTTACAGACCTTTGAGGATATTTTGCAGCTATTGATCTGATTTTCTTCTGTTTCAGCATCTAGCTTGATGTAACCACTTCATACCATATCAACTTAGAAAGAGTCTCACTCGAAAATGAGATGTCCTTGAGAATCATGTGATACCAGTCCTCGAGTTCGTCTATTACAAACTACAACCTGTCTGAAACACATTTAAGAAATGGCCCAGATCTGCTTTTGCCTTCCGTTTAAAGACTGGTAAGTTAAGCTGTTTCATCTCATCATCATTATCAATCACTGTAGCCCACTTCGTCCTCTCTGTGTCTGGAAATCATCTTGATAAATGCAATGTCTTTGGACGAGGTCAGCAGCAGAATATCATGTCACTGCTGTGCTCCTCATTAACCTCAGCTGCTTTCCATAATCTCAGAATATCATCAGAGTGTAGTGTTGGTCAGAGATCCACAGAATCATAGTGAAAAGCTGATTGATTTACCTGATGGACATCATTTACCATATATATTTCCCCAAACTATTGTTTTTGTTAGTCAGTGAACACATAATAGTGCCTCAGAGATCACCATAGTTGGTCCCTTGAGGTCTAGATTGATTATCACCAACATGACATCTCCTTGCACCTTATGCTTCTGCATATGCATATGAGAGATAATGAGTAAAGGTTGACTTTGTTTAGCTGCAATTCCCTTAGACATCCATAAATCTCTTGATCTATCGGATAGGTCAAAAACGTAAACATAGCTCTCACTATGGCTGTAAAAAGCACTTGGTGCAAAAGATGAATTTTCTGAGACGTCATATTGTGTACCCATCTCACCAACAGCTTCCTTTTCTCCAGTGTAAGTTTACATGATCTGGGAACGTACTGAAAATATATTCTACAAAATAAATTCTTGTTCACAGCATAAAAAAATGTAACTTAAGTATGTTATCTTTAGTTTACTGACGTCAAGAGGTAAGTGTCAAGATCCACAATATACTACAAATCCAGAAAATGCTTTACAAATAATACATTAAACATGTAATGTAAATGAAAGGAAACTTAAACATTCATGGAAACAAGAAACTTCTAGTATTGAACGAAGAGCTTCTTCAGCAGCATCTCGTGGGAGACAAGGAATAGAATGAAATGCTGTTTTCACACAACTCTACTTCTGAGCCGCAATTAACAAGTTAAGAGGAATGTAGGAAAATTTTGCAGTTATCTTGATAACAATTTTTGGCCTATTGTTTTACAAAAGTTTGCCACCTTTGGTAATTAAACCATAGCTTTTAAACTAGCGTTTCATAGAGTCTTTTGTCATTCATCATTCAATCCATCTGTCACATTCTGGTAATAAATGAAATAATTCTTGAGCAGTAAACTTGTGGGGAGAAAAGATAGATCTGAAATGCTATTTTTATACGCCTTTCATTTTGATCCTCAATGGACAAATTAAGAGGAATGTGAAAAACAAACACTTTCAGTTAACTTGATTTTTATAATAATCATTATTTGTAATATAGTTCTAACGAATATGATAAAGTCTCGGTAGAAACTATTTCTAGCCAGCCTCCCGGTGTCTATAGAACTTCTGAGGTTGATGAAGCTTAGAAAGGAGAGAAACGATAGCATTTTCAAAACCATAAGAAAATCGTGTTTATACCGTAATGTTAATTTTTAAATCAGGCAAAAGTCCTTGGGCAGTATCCCACAAACATACAAGACAAGTTTAATCCCTAAACCAAGCAAACTTGTACAAACCTATCTACCATCTTTCCATTTGAATACGACTTTCACTCCAGTTGTACAATGAGACACGAGTATGGTGAACTAAGTATGAGCTTTAACGAAAATCATTGTGGTATGTAACCCGTGCCTGACAAAGCTTAAAACTATTCATATCTGTTCAAAAGGATGTTACATAACTGCCTTACATTTGTATAAAAGTGTGAAAAAGTACCCTATTATATATGAATAAATGTACGTCCGTTTCTAATGTTATCATTAAGTAAAATGTAGTAATTTTGCAACTAGTACCACCTCAATCAATCGTTGATATTACCCACAATAATTCGAGAATTCCTGTAAGCTGTTTGTTTAATGAACATTGCGCAAAGCTACTCAAGGGTTACCTGTTCCTGCCGTCCCTAATTTTGAAGTAATAAACTAGATGGAAGGCAGCTAGTCAACGCCATCCATTGCCAACTCTTGAGGTACTCCTTACCAGTGAACGGTGGGATTGACCCTCACATTATAACGTCTCCATGGTTGAAAGAGCGTGTATTATCGATGACAGGTTTCGATCCCACGAACCATATATTGCGAACTAAGCACCCTAGTTACCAAAGAATGCTACCTGTAAACTGTATGACACGTCTATCCTGTTATTGGGTCAAAAAACTTCAGCTGAAATTTAAATTTACCACTAAAACATTGACTACTTCTGGGAATAAACTTTAGGTTGTTGTTCAGTTGCCTTATACACCATTATAAGGTATGATAGATAAACATTTCAGCAGATCCAAACTAAGTTCACAGAACTAAAAAGCATAAGTTTCGCAGTTTGTAATACTTGTTTAGTCAAACCATTGACTTGGAGATGTTAAGATGAAGTACTGTTGTTCAGCACTGTCAGAGCTCAGACATTACACAGTAAATAACTGACTATTGAAGTTTGCTTTCTGATCAGTGTGGATTTTTTGAGGTCTGGAATAGCTTGATGAGTAGGGCAATCGACTTGCAATCTGTGAGTCACGGATTCGAATCTGTATTACCAAACATGCTCACCCTTTCAACCGTGGGGGCGTTATAATGTGACGATTCCATTTGTAAAATAGTAACCCAAGAATTGGGGTGGGCGGTGTTGACTAACTGCCTTACCTCTAGTCTATCACAACTCGATTAGGGACGGCTAGCGTAGATATACCTCGAGTAGCTTGGTGCGAAATTAAAAACAAACAAACAACGGACTCTGAAATAAGTAACCTACTACTTCGTCAATATTTTTTAAATAACATAAGTTTCAATGTTAGCTAAAAGATATAGTGTCCCGCTTGGCATTGTAACCAATAGCAACTAGTACAGATTAATTAATTAATTAATTGGTGAGCCTTCCCTCTGTCATTTTAGTTCATTCTGGCATGATTAATATTTTCTTTGAGCCAGACACCACCTTGTTATGTTTGTTTTACAAAGACAGTGAAACCACTTCCACAGGTTGGAAATGGTAAATGACATTTTCCGTTGTTCTCTGTATCATGTACGGTTTGGAAAGGTTCAACTAACTTTCATGTCAAAGTGATCTAGGGATCATCAGCTGCATTGCTCTCTCACTTCATGGGTTATATAACACTAATACAACGTACCATCACGAAGTATTCGCTTATTATAGAAATATTAAATTTTGCTGACATCCCATGTTTCGGTTATTGTTTCCATCTTGTGGTTTGCTTTGATTTTGCTGCATCACTAGCAGTTTCCAAATAGTATTCTGTCCCATAGTTGTTCTTCTAAAAACTCTGAATGTGTTTGTCACGGAGTCTTTGGCTTTCTCTCTCCTTATATTATTTTTATCACAGCAGAGATAGTTACTTGTACAGCTGCCCAGTGTTCAGATCAAAACATTGAACAGGTAGGCAGACTCCCACCAGCTAGTTACAAAGCCAACTACTGATGTTGTATTAGTACTTTTGCAGTTTAGTGTAGTTTACCAATCTACATTCATATTATATAATGAATGAATCATATTAATGCCACATGGCCCACTCCAATGATGAATTCTTATACGTATTTGTAGTAGAGAAGTGCTTAATAAAGAAGATAGCTGCCAACAGCTCCTTCTCCACGGTGCAGTAGAGGCACTTTGGAATGATTAGCATTCAACTAGCAATATACTATTTAAGGACTATATACTGCACTGTACCATATATAGCCCTGTTCTAGTTTCACCGTTATCTGAGTCAAACTACAGGATAAATGACCAATATTTCCAAGAATAAGTCAAAACTGATGCATTAATTAGAGTATACTTTAGTGACTGAAAATTTCTTCAGCTTACCTATAATGTGCAACAGTCTTAGACAACATAAACAATGATACAGCTATTTAAAAAAAAAAAAAAAGGATAACAAGTCACCAATACAGTGATGTGAAACCAAGAAAGATGCAGGTTTTCTTTCTTTTTTTAATATTAGGTCCAGTCCTTGATTCCAATTAATAGTCATGGAATTAGTGAGCATTCCCTCCCTTCCTAATATATATAGCCTAGAATCTCTATTGCTTATACACAAATACAGTTTTCCTCCCTTCAGGCTCAGAATATCAGTCGGATGCTCCTAGCAGTGACCAAACATAAAAATATCACCCACACTGATGTTGCAGAATTTCCACTGTAAGTGACGCAGTTCTAGTTCCATTAGTCATTCAGAGGTGGTCCATAAGTTCCATAACTAAAAATGGGGGAGGGGAGAAGGAAAACACACGTCTTGTGGTTGGAATTCCAGATCCTATAATATTATACTATTATAGCAGGAACCTTTCCACAAGTTGCTGCGAATAGCGAAAAGTAGTAAAAATATGGGACGTTGTGGGCTTGAACACCTACATCAGCTTCCTTTTTTGTGCGTTTGTCTTTCTACGCAGTTTGTGAAAGTAGCGAATATATTAAATCTGATAGACAGTGTATCCCAGTCACTGTGTGAGTCTAACTGCTACGATACCTCTGAAACTAAGATACTTTTCATAAATGTAGCTTGTTTATTTATGCTATTTATTCTGTCCTCGTGCTGTGATTTTTTCATGGCCTAGTACTTAATCTATATATTATTTATCATAGGTTTCCAGGTGCTGTTTTCAAAATTTTCCTTCCTGAAGAAGCAAACTTTATTTAACTTTTTTTTTGTACAAATTATATATTTTTATCACGAACCTTTGAGTATCATTTTCATAGACTTGCTTTTCAATTCTTTCTCAAGAAGATTTCTTTTTATTATCCTTTTCCTATGGAAAACTTTTTTACCTTTTTTTCTCAGAAAGTCTACTTTTTTTTATAAGTTTTGGAATATAAAAAAACAATTTTACATTTTTCAAGATGAATAAACTAATTTAAGAGATGACTATCTGTTGTTTATAGGCAAATAATTTTTGTAAATGTAGATTGAATAGTTAAAAACCTACAATTAACGAAATGGAAAAATTTACTGACAAGTTGAGATTTTTTCAGTGATTCTTTTTCCAACTCAAATATTTTATTAAATTTGACATACGATTATTGTTTTTTAGACCTCACGTGTTTTAGAGCGAAGCAAGTTACTTCAGTTTAAAAGCTTTGTTGACACAGCTGTCACTCTGGATTTTCATTTAATGGCACAGTGACAAAACGATCTAATTAATTCTTATATTAAGGAGTTTGCTTGCATACAGCTTAGATTATTCGAACATAAAGAATAGAAAAAGAAGAAAACACAAAAACATTTTTCATGATTTTCTCTTGGCAGGTGTCTCTATGATTAATGGTGAAGATTTCTTGTAATATGATGAAAGTAACGTAAGGACCTGATCTCGCTTGATACTAAGGGAGATCACGTGGTGCAAGGTCAGTATCCTGCGCGTGTTCGGATCATAATCATTCCCATTATAAGGCCACGCTCCACGTGAGGTCTACGTTACGTCATCAGTTATTATTATTGTATCAACTTAGCAATAAAAACATATAATTTAATAGCGTTACAAGACGCAGCTGTACACGTTTGACATAGGATTGACTGACGTGTCCTTGCTTGGTGTTACAGACAAATCTACTTATATAAGCTACCACTGTCTTGAATGTAGGCGGTGCGAGCGACTGAAATGAAATCCCTTCACACATGCACTTCAATCTTGTTAGTCTATGGGTTCTATTTATTATTCCGTTAAACAACAATTGTATTTTCCCAATCCGAAAAGTCAACTCAGAATCCTATGAAACTTGCACTTTTGTCTAGTTAATTCAAATAATTATGAATTTGATACTTCACTAAACATTTGTGTTTAGATCGGTCTTATGGATTGATTTGGGATCATGTTCAACATTTATTAGTTTTCGGAAATTACTAGACTCTTAACTGACGATTTCCAAGAGCTGACCTAATGTTTGGTAAAAAAGGATGACCAGATCGCACAATAGGAAAATGTTCTAGAAAAAAAAATGAACACTAGAGTCGACCGAGCATATTTGACACGTGTGTGGTCAAAAGGAATTGCTGTGATTCTAGTTGTTTGGACTATTTCTCTTATAGAAACAGCTATTGACATCGAGATACAGCTGGAAGTTTATGGACTTTTGGATGCTGTGTTCTTTGACTCTACGTTGTTTAACAGTTAATATGCTCCGTGGAAAGAACTGTGACAATTTTATATCCAGCCATACGTCTATTCTAGCTGAGTTACACTGTTGAATAGGTAAAATTCGTGCCGAACAAAAATACAAGATTATTAAATATGTCGCCCGTGGTGCCACAACTTAAATATGTGACAACATGTCACTGCATTAACATATGGAATCGTTCTCAAGAAGTAGGACTAATCTTCTATACAGACCCTTTAAACTAACCAGATGCTGTGTTAACTTAAGGCTACGTTTAAAGTAAACTGATAAGATATTAAGCTATAACTACATTCTAAAACAAAGTAGTTCGATCCTAAAATATGCTACACTTTAAAATGACTTAAAGTAATCAACAGCATTTTAAAGCAAACTGATAACATTCTAGAGTAATTTCAAACATGCTTCGTTACTTGGTATTGATGATAATATTTTCTCTTCATCATTTTCGACCAAACGTTTTAAATCATGTCATTCAATTATGATAAAATTGATTACTATATAAACTGGTTATTATTTCATCTGTAAAGCTGAAAAATTAATTATACAAAATATACTTTTACAAATTTTCTTGACACGACATACTCTTATAAACCAGATTAAACATCTGTTTCTTCAGCTTAATATAAAATTTAATTAAATATGGATAATATTTGTAGAATAATTTTAATTTTTAAGTTTGCAGTTAAAAAAAGACTACACAACACTTTTTAAATAGATTTTGTATGTAAATTTATGTTTATCACCAAATTTCATACGGACGGGCTTCTTAACAGTGACTTCTTGCGGTTGTTGTGAACTCAAACATTTTCATAAATCGCTACAGGAACAAAATTTTACTGAAGTTTTCTAAACATTTATCTACCTACTATGTCTACGAACGAGTGTAAACCTAGTTTATAAAATTGCATACTTGTTTTACAGAAAATTTCGAAAGAGTCGGTCAGCATTTTTTAAAATAAAAAAGTTGCCTTTTGAAGGACATATAGTGAAACAGATGGATATGGAGAACAATAGACATAAAGGTATATATATATTAAATATCATAGATACAGAGATATGCAAATACGAATATGAATAAATAGAATTGACGACACATAAATCAAAAATAAAAATGACTAAATGAACTGAAAGATAAGTAATAATCAGTTATAGATACAAATGGACATCTGATCCAACACTGTTTATATTAAATGTGTGTACTATTAGATTTGTTATTAGTAGATAATAAATATTAAGATTGATGATGTATGATGTAAAAGCATACATATATATTGTTTTGGTTAGTGTCTCTCTATGTATTCAAGTGTTTGTTTGTACTTATTCTTTTTGATACTATACACCAATCTTGAAGTAACGGCCATAGCGTGCTATTTTCCACTCAAATAATATTCCTATATAAAAGATCACAATTTCTTTTCAGGCACATTGTGCT
The DNA here is from genome assembly GCF_000517525.1 of Limulus polyphemus. NCBI lineage: Eukaryota > Metazoa > Arthropoda > Merostomata > Xiphosura > Limulidae > Limulus > Limulus polyphemus. Next base: position 256,927 of record NW_013666243.1, read on the forward strand.
ATTATATTAGATGGTAACTATATTAGTAAAACTAGTCAGCTGAAACAGCTAATAAAAATTTTATCTTTTAGTGTGCCAAAAAGTATCGTTTTTTTTCTTTACTTTCTTACTCTTAATAAAAGATATCATCGGCATGTCTTTATTTGATATAACGCTTCCAACAGATTTAAAGTAAGTCTTGAAATACATTAAAGATCGTGTGATTTAGTCGTTGAGTATGTATTTTGTGTGTTAGCACTTGACTTGACGAGCCGCCATATCTTTATCAATTTGACTCAACTAACATTTGGCAAACTGAAACGTGACACGATTGATGTCATTTTCATAGGTGTTCAGTAGTGTATATCATAGAAATATAATGTAATACAAGTACTGAAGGAGTATTTAAAACTATCATGGCTTTTATTATAGCTAAAGGTGGAACAATTTAGCATCATGATGTTGTCCCAGGACGAAACAGTTTGTGTGTTTTGGCTTTTTGAATCTTAATATTTCAATTATCAGGATTGTCATCTCCTATCACTGTAGGACAGTCTGTAAAATGGTTGTATCTCGCTTACTCGATGAATTAAGCTCAAGGTTCTTTGTCTGCTTCTTAGTTTGGTTAAAACTGTTATCTGGTGACTTATTAGATGTTATTTAATAAATTGAACCTTTCGCTATATATCGCCCATGCTATCCTGCCAACGGGTCTAGTGAAGATAACGTGCGGGCACCTGGTCACAGCAATACAAAATAATAGTGATGTCGAGTAAAAATAAGATACAGGCACCTGGCCACAGAAACACAAAGTGTTAATGATGTCGAGTAAAGATAAGATACAGGCGCCTGGCCACAGCAACACAAAGTGTTAATGATGTCGAGTAAAAATTGGATACAGACGGTTGGCCACAGCAACACAAAGTGCTAAATGATGTCGAGTAAAAATAAGATACAGGCGCCTGGCCACAGCAACACAAAGTGTTAATGATGTCGAGTAAAAATAGGATACAGACGGCTGGCCAAAGCAACACAAAGTGTTAATGATGTCGAGTAAAGATAAGATACAGACGGCTGGCCACAGCAACACAAAGTGTTAATGATGTCGAGTAAAAATAGGATACAGACGGCTGGCCACAGCAACACAAAGTGCTAATGATAACGAATCTAGTAAGAGGCAGGCATCTGATCACAGAAGTACATAACGATGACGAGGAATACAGGCAAGGTACAGGAACCTGGCCAAAGCAATACAGAACAGTGAAGAGGAGTATAGATAAGATGCAGGAACCTAACAACAGGAATACAAAATGATTCTATTAAAGACTATAGGCAAGATGCGGAAGTCTGACCCCAACAAAACAGATTGATGCTGATGACGAGTAGAAATAAGATGCAGGCGCCAGGTTACCGCAACAAAGAATGATGATGATGACGAATGGTGATAAGATGCAGGCGATTGGCTACAGTAACATCAACTGATGATGACGATTGGTAGCTACTTCAGCACAAATGATGATGTCGTACTAAACGTCTACAGAAATTGCAATCAAAACAGCTGGTTTTAACTTGTATCTGAGTCAATCAAAAACAAACAAATACTAGGTGTAATTTGAACCTGTGTGACCAACCACGTGACTAGTTATTATGGTATAGCACATCATTGTAAAAACAACTGAACACTTTCAAAAGCTTAGTTTTTTTTTAACACTTGTAGGGTGGGTCATTAAGTTCCATTCATATCTCTTCAATTAAGATGCACTCGAACATGGAAACAGCCAAAAGTAACTGAATCATATTTAAACGGTCATTAGCAAGATCAAGAATAATATTACAAGAGAAAAATAATACAGCATAAAAACCTGAACAACGCTAATAATCATATTGAGCCTATATACAATTATTCTCCAAGTGTATGTGTGTGTGTGTGTGTTTTGTTCAGGTTTTTATGCTTTATGGTTTTTTTATGAAAAGTATATTATAAGAAATTAAAAAATATATCATCATATTAGTACTTCTGTGTTTTATTCTCTGAATAAGTGACTTTTAGCTCCTTTCTTTATATGTATATAAACTTCAAACGGCGTACGATATTTCTATTACACAACAAAACAATATTGACACTGCTCCACTGTTTTTTTTTGGGGAATTTGCACAAAACTATGAAAGGCTATTTTCTCTACCTGTCCATAATATTGAACTGCTAGACTAGAGAGTAGGCAGCTAGCCACCAGCATCCATGTCCAACTTTTGGGCTATTCTAATCAAATAGAGAAATTTGATGTCACTCTTATAACGCACCAATGGCACGAAGTGTAGAGAACGTTTTTTTTTTTTTTGTTGTTGTTGTTTTGAGTCACGCTAACCACTAGCCGCCACGCCTGGTCCTATACTTATATTAAACTTTTGTATAATTAACAATGTATAAACTACATCTCAGTGGGACACAAAATGTCTATACACAGTTGTAACACAACTAATATCATTACTACATTTTAGTAGGGCAATCATTTATCGCACCCGATAGTAACATACACAAACTATAATACACCTCAGTATAACCATTAATTATATTATTACACCACAACAGTAGAATCTGTTATTGTTGATGGACGAACTGGTTTCTATTGCAACCTCAGGACTGCCGTAATAGAAGTGGATAGTTGGCAAATAAACTAATGTCTCAACTCCACAAATCAACAGAACATTTTTCATTTCTAGCTGGTTTTGTGCAATTGAAATATTGCAATCTCTTCTTACAATAAGGAATGTTGAGGTAGATACATAAAAAATAATGATAATTGCAATAGTTTACTCATGAAATGAGTGAGAAATGTAATTTTTAGTTATGAATTTTTCGAAGTGGCTTAGACAACACAAAGAAAATATGAAGATTATAACCACAAAATTAAAGCAAGTGAATCATATTACATATATATACCGTTTATAAAAAAACAAAGCAACTTTGTACTAAATTAGTTAATTCAACCAGAGTGTATAAATGAAGTCAAAAAGTGAAAGCACGGCCAATATTTTAGCTCCATTTCAAAAAAGATTTCATAAGAGGTTAATACTAGTAAAATAAGCACATTATTACTATTTGAAAGGTTAATAATAACATAAACTGAATAGCACCCAAGTTGAAAAACACAAACATTTTAGAAAAAGTTTGTTTGTTCGTTTGTTGTTAAATTAACCCGCTTTTTGGCGTCATAAGCCCTTAGACTTACCACTGAGCTATTGGGAGCTTTTAAACAAGGAAAAATAATAATATATATATATATATAATTCAGCTTTCCATGTTAATTAGTTCTTGAACGGATCTTTTTTCTTTTTTTTTTGTATGTTTTTAAGCAAGTTCTGATAGTCAGAAGAGACTAAACACAAAATATAATTATTGTATTTTGAATCAAAATACTTATAGAAAAAAATTGGTTATTTCAGCTTTAAATAAATAAGAAATTTTCAGTAATATGTATTTTACATGTATGTCTTCTATATAATTTAAATTCTTATTCTATAATACAATTTGGTTTAAACCATAATATTAATTTTTAAATAAATCATAAATTTCACTAGCTTTGGTTTTTACATATGTATCGTCTGTAAGATTTATTATTCTATAACATAATTAAGTTTAAACTACAAAACTACGAGTTGAATAATGCATAAACAAGTAGCTCCACTTTTTCCTGAGGGGTATTCTATTTTGTTGTTACTTGATGAATGAATGTATTTCTGCGTGGCGCCCCAAATACAATTAAGAGAATTGTTCGACGGTTCAAGTGTATTTTACAAATGCCAGGGGGTTTATCGAGATCGAGATCAGTTGGCTCTTAATGGCATTTGTGGGCATGACAAGGCGCAGTTGACGTCTTTCCTTCAGCAGTTGAAAACAATTTCAACAAACAAACATCCAGGTTTCACCTCCAATCAGTTAGTAATTGAGATGTTAGAAAACGCGTTAAGAGCCGGACAGTATTTAAGTAGACGACAGCTTTCTAAATAGATATAAGGTTAGGACTGGATTGGTGTTCAGATTAATAGCTTTATGACCCTCTCTTTGGAGCGAAAAGCTCTTTGTCTGTGCTTACTAGCAGTGTTTACTACACCTATAGCTACAACTTGCTCCCTTTGTCAGAACATTTGGAAGGCAACTAGCAACCGCATTTCTTTTAAAGGGAGAAAAAAGTTTCACTTTTCTTTATTCTCGTGAAGAAACATTCTCGTACATTTTTAAAGGTATAAATTCTAATAAAAGAGTTAGTACACAAGATCACACACAAAAGGTGCAATGAATTAAAAAAGACCAATAACTCGAGCACTTTCCAATATTTGATTATTCTTCATCAACGCTCGAATTTGGGGTCTTTTTTTATTAAAGGTATAAATAAACTCAAATGAGTTTACTCAGCATTTGTTCTTGATAAAACTTGTTTGAAATCTTAAATTTTATTCAACAAATTAAAACAATGTTAACACTCAAAGGAATAAAAACACTCTACTTTTTATATTTTTGGTGATATCATATAAAAGCAGAAGCTTTAAAAGAGAAGACCGACATATATATAAATGTACATATACCGGTGCATCTGTGCACATTAACATTCCGATTTAAAATAGAGATCAATTAAACTTCGTGGATTTTTAGTTTCTAGAGCGATATTGTAATATGAAACTACAAAACTCAATTCTACAATTAGTATGCCACCTTTATATACTGACAGTCACATGTAAGCGTTCATTTCAATATGTGCACCGTAAATTACACTGGATTTATATCATTTCACCTCTAGGGTACGATATGGAGAGCGATTTTTAAAATGCTTCATTTGTTACTGTCTATATCTTTCACCTTTTTATGAAATTTTGGGTGCATGATGCATATTGATATATTTTCCGAAGAACACGACTTTGAATGACTTCACCGATATTGTAACAGGGTAGGCCCACAACACTTCATTACATAAGAAACACTGATTTCCCTATACCTTTCCATTTCAGAATTATTGATCAGTCAATGAACTTTTGAATCACTCTGTGTGTGTGTGTGTAGGGGCAATACAACAAATCAGAAACTCTAGAGGTAAAATTACATTAGAAGATAATTTAAAAAAAGTTAGATGAGAAAAG
>NW_013666243.1:262459-267826 GCF_000517525.1 Limulus polyphemus
ACATGTCGCTGTGCCACTAGGGGGGGGGGCAGATGAGAAAAGACATTAAGAAAAATATGAGACACCAGAAAATTTCAAAATCTTAGATGCCAGAAAGACACTAAAATTAAATAAATCAGGAACACTAGATACGAAATAAGACGTTATAGAAGAAATCAAAACCACTAGATGTATAAGGACATTACATTAGATACCAGAAATACTAAATACATTAACACTGTTTGCAAGAAGTCAGAAACACTAGATGTGTTGTCACAAAATACAAGAAATGAGAAATACTAAATATGTTAGAACAATATACAATAAATCAGAAACAGATATGCTAGCACAATATACAATAAATTAAAAACACTAGATGTTATCACAATATTCGAGAAACCGGAAACGTTAAATGTGTTAGCACAATATATGAGAAATCAGAAACACTAGATTATTAGCACAATATATGAGAAAGCAGAAATGCTAATTGTGTTAGCAATATTTACTAGACACCAGATGTGTTAGCATGCATAGCATACAATAAATAAGGACATTATACTAAAAACCAGAAACCCTGGAGATGTTAAGTCACTATATAATAAATCAGGATCGCCGTCTACATGCGTTTAGACATAAAAATAATAAATAAATCACAAACACTACAGATAGGGCTTTGTTCAATAAATCACAAACACTAATTTACACACACACACACAAAATACACTAGAACTTTCTCAATAGAAAGGAAACTTTTGATGCAGTAAGACAAGAAACCTGCAGCACTACAAACACTTGGACACGACACAAGAAGCTGAGTACTTGCGGTGTACAAGGTCGTTACACAACGAAATGGAAACAGTATGTGTACTAAGAGCACTACACAAAACACTAGATACTACAAAAAGATGTATTGCGACACTACACAATGTACTGGAGGCATTAAAGGTACCAGAACATTATATGAGAAGTAAAAATTTGTTTTATAACAAACTATACAAAGGGATATCTACGCATATCGGGCCCCAGCTGATAGATTTTGAGAGAAGGTGTTTAAACAGCACCACTGCTAACTCGTGGGTCGAATAGTTGGATTGATCGTCACTCTTATAACGCTCCCTCGGAAATAGGTCGCGAACCGTGAACCCTTGGATTCCTAGCCCGAGCAAGCCCTGCTTAAGAACTAAAACAAACTGAATACTGAATGTTACTTCAAAACATCAATAAAATCGGCTCTAGAAACCCATTCAGTTTTTAACTTATAGTGAAAGTCATTAAGAAATTAACACGTTGGCTGCCACATAATAAATTAAGTATAATTAAACATTCAGAATGTGTAGAGGAGCAGTCACAGTGTAATTAAATATTCAGAATGTGTGGAGAAGCAGTCACAATGTAATTAAACATTCAGAATGTGTAGAGGAGCAGTCGCAGTGTAATTAAACATTCAAAATGTGTAGAGGAGCAGTCGCAGTGTAATTAAACATTCAAAATGTGTAGAGGAGCAGTTACAGTGTAATTAAACATTCAAAATGTGTAGAGGAACAGTCACAGTGTAATTAAACATTCAAAATGTGTAGAGGAGCAGTCGCAGTGTAATTAAACATTCAAAATGTGTAGAGGAGCAGTCACAGTGTAATTAAACATTCAAAATGTGTAGAGGAGCAGTCACAGTGTAATTAAACATTCAAAATGTGTAGAGAAGCAGTCACAGTATCCCAAATTCATATACTGCAAGAGAAGTTTGGCTTTGAAACACAATTGTCTGTGATTCACCGGTGTTTCACGCGGTCTATAATTAAAAGTTGGTTGTGACACACCGATGGGACACAAAACAGCCAACGTGTTAAGAGGTCTGATACTCAAAGCCTCGTTTTAAATTTAGTTTTTCTTTCATAGTTTAATGTTCGTCTTCTTGTAAGTGTGTTTAATAAAGTAACAAATAAATAAGGCATAATTATATACATATATATGTCGCTTCACCTCATGGTTAAAATATGAATGATTTAGAAATAAACTAACATGAAATCCAAATAAAAATAAAGAAGGACGTTTTTTTACCTTGGCGAAGTTTCAATTGTTTGAAACACTGATGTAATGAGTAGGAGGATTCTCTGTTATGTAATTCTCTATACTGTCTTGTACTCGTAATTATACAAAACACTTTACAGCGGCGACTTCATAATAAATGCTAGCGACACTTACTTTTACTTTTGAGCATATAAATATTCAGCTGACCTTCCGTGTTTACCAATCGTTTCTCATCAAGTTATTACACGCATATACCTTATTTTGGGTTTGTCCGAAACAGTGTGTAATACTGTCAGAATGTTTCGTCAACAACAGGCGTGCTGTGTTTGCGTGCGTTCAACCAGACCGAGTCGTTCTGGTTGAGCGACGAGCACCTAGTAATTACTCAAGTAGATTATGTTTATTGTTGCCACGATGAAAGCTTCTGATATTTTTGATTGACCTAAAACGACAACTAATTGTTCTCTTTAAGCTCCAAAGCTCTTCTATTGAAAATTCTTCAAACGTTGTATAAAACATGTATAAAAATTACATACATGTTTAGTCAATATGTGATGATTTATTGTAGTCTGTCAAGTTAAATTTTCATCAGGAAATTAAATCCATAGACCATATTCAATTTTGCAATGAGGCAGATAATAGTCATGTGTATCACTATGAACTACATACGTAAAGTTGATATAGAAAATCCATGTAATTTGTTATATTTATGATTTTTAACATAGTTTTCAAATCTTCTGCTAGATTATTTAGTGAAGTAGATAATTGTAATTTGGCATGAATATGTTCAGTGCAGAACCAAATAACTGCTGAACATTAGGAATATAAGTTTGTCATTCATTCGTGAAGAAAATATTAACTAAAACTAGATAATAAAATTCATATATACGCTACTTCTGTTCACTAAATTCCTGATGGTGAATATGAGGTTAAGAAAAATCTGTTCCAGCGACGAACATCCATGTTGTTTCCAGCTTTAAGAATATAAATAGTTTTTTCTTTCCTCGAACAACTTTATTTAGTTTAAAGCTGTGAAAGCTACAAAAGTGTTACATTAAATCTGAAAGTAAGCAACGAAAGTTAGATGTCTTAGGAAGGTGGCGTCTTTAGAGTCTAAGTCTCTAAGATACTAGGGAATAATCAGAGTACACCTAAATGTCATTAGCGATATAAATCACAATATCATTTTTTATGTTTAAATCTATCTCTATTATGTCAGTATCGAATATCATAGCATTACACTCAACGTTTTAGCAAACAAGGATCTGGCAGTCCAGCCTAGTATAAAGCAAGGAATTGGTCAGTGAGAGCGTTTGACAATGTTTTTCAGAACAACGCTGATATAATAGAAACTATGGATCAATAATTAAAAACTGTCACATGAAAATCAGACTTCATTACCAACTTTTAACCAGACGATGGAACTCCTGTACATAATAAGCTGTAGGTATGCTACCACTCCCATACTGCTACTTCTTCCTCAGTTTCGTTTAAACAAAACTATATAGTTAGTCATATACCTAATAGCTCAAGTATCATCTTAGTCCTAGTCCTCTTTCTTACAAAGAGATCATCAATTGTATTTGGGGGAGAAGGATTGTGCTCCCCTTTCCAGCAATTACAAACCCTATATTTTCGGTATAGTTAAGGAACTTAAACTAAAACTACCAGCAGTCTATTTATATTTTCATTTTCCTCTTTTCTTTCGATTAGTTCTTATTTTCTTCTATGTCCCACCCACACACAAACACACAAAAAAATCAATAGGTTAGGTGAGTAAGTAAGATATATTAATCACGTATATTAAAAATCAATAGGTTAGGCCAGTAAGTAAGATATATTGATCACGTATATTAAAAATCAATAGGTTAGGCCAGTAAATAAGATATACTAATCACGTATATTAAAAATCAATAGGTTAGGCCAGTAAGTAAGATATATTAATCACGTATATTAAAAATCAATAGGTTAGGCCAATAAGTAAGATATACTATAATTGAGATGATTAAGTATAACACTTTCTTATTTGAAGTTCACATTTTTCATGTTCACTTCGTAAATATGAAAAATTTATTCGTTCAAATTTTTGTTTGTATTTACATAACCTACCAGTAAACAAACAAACACCCCTGAAAATAAAAATCGCCGGACTGCAGAACATCATATGGAAATAATACCGACGTATAATTACAGGTATATCTCCGTAAAGACTACAGAATACAAACAGGCATGCCACGAACGAAAGGATTCCGGACATTAACCATAATTCCATGTGGTAACATAGTTGGACAATGAGAACACAGTCAAAGTCAGCAATGAATCGGCAGGTCACTGCTGTCTACAGTGAACAAGGTAATAATATAGTTCCAGTTAAGTCGGAAAACAAGAGTTTCTGTACAGTTCATGGGCTCAAAACCAACAGAACCTTCGTGCTGAGAGAGGAAATGTGGAGAATTACCCACGTTATACTGTTACAGGATAGGTGAAAATATGCTACATTAGCATAGCATGGACTATAATGGCAGAGAAGCTAGATAGAAGCCATCCCTCACTCCAGGTAATATCATACATTCACAGATGTTATTATATATTCCTAGATTTTAAGGCACTTGACGAGTTAAGAGTTGTAGGATTCTCAGTGGACATACATGTGTTCGGGACTGTGCTACTACTAACTTCTATTCAACTGTCTGCAAGACACAATAAGATAATACGGCATTTCTGTTGTTGTTGGGTGCTATTTGAGTACCTGGATGGTCACTGCTATTCGATGCATCATAATTCTCGAGCAAGGCCTTGTACCTGTCTACGCCTGAAAGATCAAGCAATGCTTTCATGCAAGATGGGGCTCCTGCTCATTCAGCATGAGTCACAAATTGACATTAACACTGTCTTGTGGCCAGACCAATCACCGAACATGACCCCCATATCAAGAATATGTGTGGTCAATCTTTGATCGTCCCTTCCAGAAGCGTCTCAAGTAACATCTTCTACGGACACCCTCATCCAAGTTCTTCGCCAGGAGTGGGGTGCAATTCCACAAGCTCAGATTTCAGATCTTGTAAGTAAGATATGTAATGGTATTTCTGCTATAAATATTGCAAAGTGCAGATACATTAAATAGTAATGATATTTTTGAACCCTTTAGTTTAATGTTTGTTTAGCTAATAAAGCAGCATTCTTTCTGGAGTAGGTGTATCGTTATTTATTGGTAGCCTATATATATATATATATATATATATATATATATATACATATATATATATTATTATTTACTTAGTTAGTCGTCATGTTAGTTGTGATAACGTCGTGGCATACTATTTACAAACTATTATTCCTATTTTTAGTAAAATACGTGAA
>NW_013666243.1:267912-270445 GCF_000517525.1 Limulus polyphemus
TAATACAATATATATATATTGTATTAATTTCCTTAGTTAGCGTCATGTTAGTTGTGATAAACGTCTGGCATACATTTCAAACATTATTCCATTTTTGAAAATCGTGAATAATTGATTTAATTATCTATAAACCATTAGAAACTTATCAAGTGCACATATGTTGTATGTGTATTTATTTTCATTTATATGTTATAAGAATTTTGGTGATATTCTCCATGAACCACGTCGTGGTTGGATTGCAAAATAACACAACGGAGAATGTTTATTGTAAAAAACATATACAGTGGATCATTTGTGAGCTGTACGAGATTAAAGAACCACTTAACGAATTTCTCGTAAAGAAACCACTGCCACAGCCATACTTTAAAAGAGTTGTTTATATTCATTTTACTGTCACGACGGTACTTTGTGGGCTGTTTTATAGAATTTTTACTGTCATAAAAATAATTAGTGAGGTGTCTACAGAGAGTTTACTATCAAAGCAGTAATTAGTGATCATCTACAGATTGTTTACTGGCAAAACAATAATTAAATAGTCATTTGTAGAATGATAACTGTCGAAACAATAACTATTAGATGGTTTGTAGAATATTTACTGTTAAATCATTAGTTATTGGATCGTCTATAGAATGTTTGCTGTTAAAGCACTAATTAGTAGATCATCTACAGATTTGTTTACTGTCCATACAATAATTAATGGATCGCCTTAGAGTATTTACTGTCAAAGCAACACTTAGTGGGTCATTTGTAGAATATATACTGTCTTACTTACAAAATGGATAATCCAATTACAAGGTCTAGCGAGGTAACTATAAGCTTCACGGCTCCAGAGCAATTTGGTGGTGAATTTTGATATTTCTGTGGATGTGTGTTAGGACCCATTGAAGCTCTACTAAAATTATGCCATGATTTTGTAAGAGGGTACAGTGGGGATTAATTTTGAGGTTAGAAATAAACAAATCTATTTCTCCATTAATGGGCAGATAGGTAGCAACAATACTTCTTTGAACTGAAAAATATATTTATTTTTGCGGAAGCATACCTGTATTTACCAAAAACAATAAATTAAAGTTCGGTAAAGCATCCTTCATTTCAAAATTTAACTTACAACTCTTAAAATACCTAAAAAATGCCTACTAGATATGTTAGCTATAAGTTTTGTGTGATAATCATGAGAAACAATAAGTATTATGAGGTGGAATATTTCAAGATTTCATTCTCTATCTTTGTTACATATATGATATGTACATTATAAGTGTACTTACATTATACAATGTATCACTAAACATGTGCCTTTACATATCTATTTACATGCCATCTTTGACTAAGTTCCAGTTGCAGTCCATTCTATTTGAAAGTGGCTTACAGTCAACCTACACATTTTACAGCAGCGTTAGCTTAGTAAGAGAAATTTTAGATTTCATTAAGTTAAAATCAGTCTTATTTCTCATTTTTCTTATACGTAACGAGTCTCTTTGATTATTATATCATTGTCCAGAACCATAACACAAAATATTATTCCTCAGACAAAGTGTGCGTTATGTAACAAATGGACCTTATAAGTAGCCACCAACGCTATAGGAACTGATGAAAGCTAAAGGCAAGGTGGGTACATCATTTTAAACTCTGCCTTAGCCCACACTTGCCATTATGCATCAAGCCCGATGAAATAGTGATAAACTCTCTTTTTTCTTCTTCGAATTGTAAAGGCGCACTATGTTTGAAACATTTCAATGTGGACACATAGCCAGTGGTGCCGAAGAAGTAGGGGTGAAAGAATAAATAGGGTAAGGAGTCATGAGTGGTGACAGGATCGGTCGGTTGCCATCGGCAGCGGAACTTAATGGTACTGTTGTAGGAACCCCAGGAAAGAACGTCGCCGCAGTCACTGGCAGCCCGAAACCAAAGTTGGGTAAGAGAGGTCTGGCAGTCATCCTGAGCTTCTCCAACTCAGCTTCCTTTAATCTCTTCTCCTTGGCTCTCCTGTTTTGGAACCATATTTTCACCTGGGTCTCTGTGAGGTTCAAAGAGCTCGAAAACTCGGCTCGCTCTGCGATAGAGAGGTACTGTTTAGACCGGAACTTTCTCTCCAGGGCCAATAGTTGTTGAGTGGTAAATGGGGTGCGAGGCTTGCGGTTGCTCTTGTGCTTCCGTAGCTGGCACTTCACGGCTGGAAGTTTAGGGGTCTCTTCAGATTCTGGAAGATAAATCATGTAAGTCACAGTACAAAGAAGGTGTAAGTTGACGAGACCTTAATCTAATACGTTAGGTGTGTAGACACATCTTTCATAAATGTAATGAGTTTATTTCATTGTTCATGATCTGAGTTTATTTTAACAGGTAAAATATGAAAACAGAAGGCTTTCCTTTGTACATAGAAGATATAAAATGAAGATCGGTACATGAAATTGATTTTTTAACAATCAGACCACGTAAAATGTATTGCATAATATAGTAAAAAGTTAAGAAAGAGTTGAAAAAATCATCAGTAAAGCTCTTGTTTGTTTTTGAATTTCGCGCAAAGCTACACGAT
>NW_013666243.1:270723-283952 GCF_000517525.1 Limulus polyphemus
GAAGTTAAAATTGTCTAAAGTGTCTGAATCTCAATATAGAAGTCATTCCTCCCATTTCATGTAACACCAGACAGAGAAGAGAGAAAATGTATGATTTAATACACAGTTTGTTCAATCTTTTAGGTTGGAATGGAACAAGTTGATTGTGTAGCTTCTGACAGGACGGTAGAAGTTAATAAAGTTCGTTTTAAATCGGCCAACTACAAGTCATTCAACCCTCTAGATCAAAAAGATAATTTAGTTCTATAACTTCTGATATTGAAGGTACACATTAATGATGTAGAGTTTTATACTGGAAGTATACAGGTTAATAATTCAGTTTTTAGGTTAAATATACAAGTGAATAATGAAATCTTACGAGAGCTTCATACATACCGAGAGGTTCTTCTCCTGTAGGTTCTTAGTTCGGAAATTAACTGTAGCAGATAGTGGAGAAACATTAGAAGTGTAAATCTATCGTATATCTTGCTACATTGGAAGAAGAGATTAATCGTATAAGTTCTGAATCGAATGTGAAAGCTAATCGCGTGGCTTCTACATCTGAATGCTGATCATGGAATTTCACATATTGAAGTGCATAAACTAATCGCGTTGTTTCTGACGTAGGAAAGAGAGTTAATTGTTTATGTCTTGGAAACTTAGTAGAATCTAACAAAGTAATGTATGAAGTATACATCATTTTAGAAAATTTACATATACACAAATCTGAGTTTAATGGCTTTTAAATACAACTAAACTAGTTAAATGTCGTACCTTTATTGTTTCAGTAAATGTACATGTATTCAAGAAGTATAGCCTTTTTTCGGTTTTCACCATACCTTATGATCTAAGTGTTTCTGTGTTACCCAGCTGAATATTACCTTCACAAACCTTATTGTAAATTACAATCATAAGCTCAATTAACATAATTTAGTGCACTTTATCAACATCATAAATGAAATCTAACTCTTGAAAAGTTCGATTCCATTTACTTTTCTAGATATAATCACAAACCGACCCAAACAATAATTTTTTAACAGTTTTAAAGGTTCACATAAAGCTTTCATTTAGGTTAGGTAACCAACCAATTACACGCAGTTAATCGACATCTGTAAATTACATGAAACTTAACAATTCTCAAACGTCCCAATAGCTGTATAACAGAGCAGTATTCTGTAAAATGTTATCACTGCGACACTCGTCAAGTTCACGATACCACCTAGACGTTTAACTAATCATCCTTTAAACATCCCTGTACAACAGTAGTCATATAACAGAGTATATATCTGCGACACATAAATACACTGTATAGCATCCACATACTCTGATTATTAAGCTTCCTCGTTCCAGTTTACATTACAATAAACGACAAAACTAAATTCAAAAACAGATAAATGGATCAAAGATATAGCAAATCTATTATAGCGACTAAACAAATATTCATATATTTTTCCTCAATTTGTCAAATCCTTCAGTTGAAAGGTCTTCTCGATCTCATGACAGTATAATGGATACGGAATTGTTATTGAGAGGATTATAATGTGATTTAATTTGTTTACACCCAAACAGGCCGTAAAAACTTCCTTATAACATGTTTTCACGCAGAAATAGTTTTTCTGTCAAACATGCAAGGCACCACTTATTATCTGTGCTACTTATGTCATATTTGAAAAGGTTTGTAAGGAAAGGAGGATTTGCGTGTTTAGCTGCCTTCCACGTATTACGTTTCTACCGGACACATACCAACTTCGCTCTTAGCTACCAAACGACAGGAAACGATGAATAATTGAACTGTAAGACAGGAAGGCTATGGCAGCCAAAAATTACATCTTAATCGTGTTTGTAGCAGAACCGCACATTGTATCTAAAGTACAAGTTAAAAGAACATATTCTATACAGTTCAACCTAGGTTCTTACCCAGTATATTGGAGCATATATTAGAACTATGTTTTATTTTTCGAAGTGTATTTTAGGCACAAATAAATAAATTATGTATATAAACCAGGCACATAACCGATGTACTTTGTTAATATAACAGAATCTCCACTTTTTCATAGCTAACTTTTGCACATATATATACATATCCCAATATATACATATACTAAATATACATAAATAAGTTTTATAAATTACGTTCATCTCTAATCTAAAAATTACAGAAAAGTGCATTATAAATCATACTTAAATACAACAATGGCTGGTTCGTCCATCAACTGAGTTAAATTCTTTATAAATATCATACTGTACGTAAAAAAAAAAATATTTTATATAAACTAGGTTTTAACCGAAGTGACAAATATGTGATTGTTCACATAACGGAAATTACACGTAGAATGAACCTATATCAACTTGGCTCTTTGCCATAAGTATCAATATAACAAAACCACACACATTTTAATATACAAAATTTTATAAATTTTATTAGCATGTTTTTAGCCAGTGTGTTATGTCCATATAACAGAACTGCTCTCTATTTATATAGATTATTGTCTCCATTCTATAAAAGCTAGGCTTTCAATTAATGTCTCAAAGTATGAGATGTCAGTTTTACCAAAACTGGACTCTTTCTGTTTACATACCTTAAACACAAATAAATATTCTGACAGATGTTAAACTTGTTTTTTTTATTTTTGAGTTTATATATTTTTAAGTTTGTGAGATTATTTATGACATTCTTTAGTTGTTACATTTTTAGGGTCTCTAGTTGCTAGATTTCAAAAGGACTTACTCGTGCAAGGAGATAACGTCCGAGAAGTATGGATCCATGGAAAAGCTGTTGTCAGTGGCGAACCCCAGGTTGAAGGGTATGACCCAGAACCATCAGAGACTAGACTGACAGAATTGGTACCAACACCAGACGGTATTGTCCGAAATCCTGATATTGACCTGTCCTGATCAAGCAGGCCGTCTACAGTAAACGCTCTAGTCACGCCTAACTCAACTCTTTGGTCGATCGTAGCCGAAGCAGACCCGATAATGGCCGTCGGAGAAGTTATGTTTTCGGGACTTGAAGCTGGGGAACGATCCGAATTACTATCTCGGCCGTCCGCTAATAAAGCTGCTACAGAAAATGATATAGCTCGAGTCGAAGACTCTCGGACTTTCGATTTGGTACAAGATGAATCCATCTTGGTACCAGCAGAAAGTAGTCTGGAGAAGATTTCTGTACGATTCTCTGAGCTAGGTTTGTTATCCATGGCCATTACACCTTAATCACTCAGCCACTTTTCTACTAGAAGTAAACAAACGTGTGATGCTACTAGGAGATTTGTGGTTTATTTAATCGTCACCACTTGAAGCATGGTTTCAGATTCGTCAATACACTTCTAGATTTATAAAATTCATCTTCAGTTTTATCTTTCTTAGTAGAAAGGGTTTTAGTGCTATTTCAGACCTAGAAAAGTACAAAATTGCCTTAGAGTTGTCCAATAAAACTATAGCAACAATAAGGGAATGGAACACACCAGCTTACTTCTTCGATATCATACCTAAATCGACAACGCCAATTCACTTGCGCCTCATTCAGCTTCTAGCTGGAAGGCGTGGTAATGTTAAAGACCCCATTTATGATTGGATCAAACATACCTGACGTTTGAAAACCACGCCTTTTTGCACTCTGAATGCAAACTGTTGTTATTGTCTGACTTGAATGGTGTAGGAGCCCGAGTTGATGATGTGAACGGTTGTTAACCTTCTTCGCCGTCCCGATTACTGGCTATCAGTCATGATTAGTCAGATAAAGGAGAGCAGACAAAAGTAACTAGCTCTATTATTTTGTCTCTTTTACTCTGTACGGTGAATTATATTTTTTAAGTTGCATAATTTTAAGTTAGAATCAGAGCCGAATCTACTTTTCGTTCATAAAATTTAACTAATAACATCTTTATAAATGTTTCTGTCAAGAAAAATATCATATATATATTTATAAAATTATAAAACAAGTTGGAAACGTAATCCACCAGATTGTTTTGTTATACACCAGTCTTCACTAAGAACAAGTTTGCAAGAGAAGCTAAATTCTGTTGATCTAAATATATAACAATCACTTTATTGTGATGAATATCTGATGCTGTTGAATGTATTTCTTTAGATACTATTTTGACAAAGCATTTCTGGTTTTATTTTTTAATAGTTTACTATCAACTAAAATGTTTAGCAATTGAGATTGTTAAACATACTATTGCTATATAGTTATAAGATTTTACTTTGTAGCTTCATTCGATTTAAAATAATAATAATTGATTTTCAAAAGAAAAGGGGCCTTGTGCAATGGTAATTGCTACTCAGTCGTTTTGTTGGCATGGGCGTTGGGGAGGAGGGGAAACTAAGTTGGAAGTGCATCAAGTTTGTCAGAAGTGTGCGCAAAAGGAAACGAAGAAGGGGTTCGGAGAATGCTTCCATGAAAAATGTTTAGGATTAGAATGACAGTTTAGGACTGTTCTGATGCAGTGGGGAGAATATATATTGGGAATCATTAAAAATGAGGGAAATTAATGTGAATATAAGTAGTTTAATAACCAACTTAAACAGCGTTATATAGTTTGATAACCAACTTAAACAGCGTTATATGGTTTGATAACCAACTTAAACAGTGTTATATAGCTTGATAACCAACTTAAACAGCGTTATATAGCTTGATAACCAACTTAAACAACGGTATATAGTTTGATAACCAACTTAAACAGCGTTATATAGTTTGATAACCAACTTAAACAGCGTTATATAGTTTACCATAAACTTTTTATAATTTATAATTTTATAATTTTAATCTCTTTATAATGAGACATTTCTTTGGATCAAAACACCAACTGGCAATCTCGCTAACATTTATAGGGGGTGGGGGTGAAGTGATTCTTTCCATCACAGTTCCCCTCATCTCGTGATTCTAACCTGATGATACCAGTAAAGACAATTATAAGACTTCGGAAAGTCGTCACTGGGACGGTATTTACTCACTTTCTTCTTCAGGTACGTGTATAACTTCATGACGCTCATGTGGTGGGCACTGCCTAAATAATTTACTGAACGGCTCACACGTGACTAGGGTATGATCGCAATATTAGCTTGACGATTTCTCGTCGTTCCCTGGGGCTAGTTTGAGGACTATAGATCATTACAATCAAAAAGCACGTCTGAGTTATAGAGATTTTGTTTTGCTAAGAACTAATGAATTCAAGAGGAATAGTTCTTTTACTGGCAAAGTTGTTTTGCCAAAAAAATGTGGAAAGACATGATAATTAGTTTCATTTTGTTTATAATATGTTCATCTAATTAAATATGTTAAAATATAAACTGTTGTATTGTAATAATGAATTTACAAACTTTAAGAAAAATATTTAGATGTCCTGTGCCATGCCATTTAATCAGTGGCCACTAAAAACACTTTTATAGAATATGTTTCTGGAACAACATATATAGGCAGTCAAAAACCTAAATAACTTGTGAAAGAATGAGTTTTTTTATGTAAAATGTAACTAGTAAAACAAATACATTTTAGGAACAGTGTAACAAATGAAACAAAAATATTCTAAAACTTACATAATTGGAGAAAAACACGCATTATGATCTATAAAATTGGCAAAGCATATTCATTTAATTAGTTTTTCAATAAGTTCAACGAGTGAAACAAGCACTTTTTTGAGAAAATATCCAAGAAGTAAAAAATATAATAGTAAGTACTATAAAATTAGAAAAAAAAACATATCTATATATTAAGAATTAAGAAATAAAATAAAAACAAATATACTTTAGGAACAACACAATTGGCGAAACAAACACGTTTTAACTACAAATGATTGAACAAACAATAATTTTAGAATAAATACAATTGGAGAAAAAAACACAGAAAAATACGTTTTAAACGCAACAGAACTGGTGAAACAAATATATTTCAACATTCATACAAGTAGTGAAATTTATATATTTAAGAACAGTTTAAGGGTTATATAAATAAATTTGTTTGTTTGTTTATAATTAAACACAAAGCTACACAGTTGGCTGTCTGTGCACTGCCCACCACAGGTATCGAAACCCGGATTCTAGCGTTGTAAGTACGCAGACATACCGTTGTGCCACTGGAGGGCAAATAAATTTGAGGAACACTGATGTAACAAATATATTTTAGGGCTAATAGAAGTTGTGAAGCAAATACATTTTAGAAACTGTAAACTAATGGAAGAAGCACATTTTAAGACTAATACAACTGTTAAAACAATTACATTTTATCAACAAAACAACAAGAGAAAAAAAAATGAAGAAGTATATAACATATAAAAAAGTAATAATTTTAAAAACTATACGATACAAGGTCTGAAACAAATGTGTCTCAAGAAGGAAGTATACAACGAGTGAATCAGCAAAATGTTGTATATATAAGACCAATATAAGGCCAGAAACAAATGTATCTTAAGAACTTTACAATGGGCCGAGCAACTAGCTGTTGTATATATATATATATAAACAAAATAAATGCATTTTTAGGAATTATACAACTAGCGAAAGAAATGTACTTTAAGATCAATAAACTTATGAAATAACTAGTTATAAATGCGTTTTAGTAAATATACAACTGGGGAAAAATAATGTTTAGTAACCGCACCTGTGGTGAATAAAATTCATATACGTTTATAAAGCATACGGGTGATTAAACAAACATTTTGATAAGTTTACCGCTAGTCAAACAAAAACGTTTTAGGAACTTTACAACTAAGAAGTAAGACAGATTTCGCGAATCATAAAACTGCTGATAAAAACGTATTTTTCTAGAGAATATACAACTAGTGAACGAAATGAATTTTAGGAACTCTAAGACTTAAAAAACAAGCACAGATCTGCAACTGTTGAAATAAATGCATTTTTGAATGTGTAAAATTGACGAAATTCAAATATTTTAGGTGCTAAATCCTTTGGTCTAACAAGCATATTTTAGGAATTGAATTATTGGTGAAACACATAAATGATTTGACTGACCCAAGTGGATAAATAAATTTATATCATGATCACTTATAATTGGAGACAGCATAAATAAATTTTAGAGAAAACACAACTGGTCAACAAATGCACTTGACTAAATATAAGTGTGAAAACATTTTTTTAGTAAATGTAATGTTGTAATTCAAATAGATTTTGAGAAGTTTGTGAAGTAAATATGTTTTAGTAGCTCTGGAATTGATAAAACAGCAACATTGTAATATCCATAAACTACACTGTATTAAAACAACAATAGTTTTGTTTCTTTATAATTAGTAAAACAAATGTATTTTAGGAACTTCCCAACTAGTAAAAAAAACATCTTGGGGAACGATACAGTCGATGAAAGAAAACTTTTTAATAAAATGTGCAATTTGTGAAAGTAGTATATTCTCTGTGTAATACAATTTATAAAAAATTGTTTTTCTAATATGAAATCTTAATTTTAACTGATGTTATGAAGGTAAACTTTTGCATATCTTTATGATGAGAATTGGAGAGTGACATGAAATGTCTGAAGACATTTTAATTCAAACTCACAATGGCCTATTATTGAACCCAAACATATTATTAAAATAATGGTTGAATACTCAACCCAAATATACTATTTACATAATGGTCAATTACTGAATCCAAACATGCTATTTACATAATGGTCAATTACTGAATCCAAACATGCTATTTACATAACGGTTGAATACTCAACCCAAATATACTATTTACATAATGGTCAATTACTGAATCCAAACATGCTATTTACATAATGGTTGAATACTCAACCCAAATATACTATTTACATAATGGTCAATTACTGAATCCAAACATGCTATTTACATAATGGTCAATTACTGAATCCAAACATGCTATTTACATAACGGTCGATTACAGAACCCAAACATGCTATTTACATAATGGTCAATTACTGAATCCAAACATGCTATTTACATAATGGTCAATTACTGAATCCAAACATGCTATTTACATAATGGTCAATTACTGAATCCAAACATGCTATTTACATAACGGTTGAATACTCAACCCAAATATACTATTTACATAATGGTCGGTTACTGAACCCAAACATACTGTAGACTCAATGGTCAATACCAATTTCCGCCAAATATACTACGTAGATATTGTTTCTAACCGAATCCAAAATAGTACGTGTTTATTGATCAACCTCCGGACCCAAACGTACTATGTACAGAATTGTCGATTTCAAACTACTGTATAGATATTGGTTGATTATGGAATTCAAACATAAACTGTGATCGATTAGTAAATCCAAACATACTATTTAGTTATAAAACTGTAATCTTTTTGTTAATTTTTTACTCCTAGAGACATGTCTATGTTTCTTTTTTAGTTTTATAGTTACTTAAACTGCACGATCTTTTAATGTCCAATGTCCATTGTTTCGTAATCTAGTTGTTAATGTCTCGCATATAAAATAACAATCATTTGTTCGGAGAACTCCTCTCAAGTAGGCAGGACAAACATTACACCTGTCCTTGTGGATTAATGGCCGTCATAACGCTAACAATTGATATCATTACTATGGTAGTAGTAACAACAATACTTCAATTTAGAGAAAAATGTGTGTGACACGCGGTAAGCTTCCCTGACAACTTCACTGTTCATTATGAAGAAGAGAGACTTGACTTAATCACCCTGCTAATAGCTGCTATTTACCTGAGGCTGTGCTCTATGGAGTGCTGTTAAGCAGTGGCGGTGCCACTCGTAAATGTACGTGATAAATCGTAATCTGGGGAGCAATCGTTAAGCGTATAGCAGGTGTTGATTGATTTGTAACGTACTGTCACTATCACAAGAATAAAAAATATATATTTGATCCCAGGTTTTTCAGGTGATTTCAATTAACAAGTTATTTGTTATTATATGTTGATTATTTTGACTATATATTAAGCTGGTGATTAATAATTCATTATCGGATCATGACAAAAGGTAAGTAAATAGAAAAATAAACCGCATAGGAAAAATACTATGCCCTTTGATATGTGTGTGTGATATCTTTCTCTCAAAATCAGTATCTGATATCGATAAATATGCATGCAAAGTTTTCATTTTCACAGTTTCTGTTCTTAAACTTGTTATGGACATCTGGAAAGTTTTTCAGATCTGTAAACTTTACGACTACACTAATCAAGTACTATCTTAGCCATCACTTGGACAACTTTATCAGTTAGTATCCACCTATTCAATGTTGCCCTTCCTACATTTGTCACAAATGGGTGAGGAATAACCTGGTCTGGTCGGTGTTGTTTAAGCATTACTTCAGGCTTGTTCTGACTTTCGGAGAGTAAATTACACGATCTCACTTCTGGTTCAATGAAAGTTGACCAGAATTTTCAACTGTCCTTACAGTGTGTTCATTTTGTATTCCATTATTTTTATTTTGTCTGCCTAATTTTTAGTGCATTCTGTCATTATATATTGTTTTCTTATAAAGCTAGTTAACTGTCAATAAAGATTATTGTATTTTACTCTGCCGTTCTGTGATATCGCTTCATTGTGGCATAAATTCCTTTCATCTCCACATTTACTAACTATATATTTCGATTCTTTTTTTTTCTTTTCTAAAAATGCTGATTTAGTACATCTTTATCACGATGCTAGTTATTTAGATAATTTTAGTAACTTGAAGAGGATTCAGTTAAAGTAGTTGTGTGTGAGCGTGAAGGGGTACCCTGCTTGAATTTAATCACAGACAACTTGGAAAGCATGAGAAAGAAGGGAGGAAAGGCATATACTAGTGCCAGAAGAAACTGTAATAGGCAAACACACTAGAGCCAAGACTTGAATATGGAGTGCAGTCATGAACTTTGCCAAGTTCTTCATCCATTTTCCATATAGTCACCAACTAATAGTGGTCCACAGCGAAGGTCTTCCTGATTTATTAGTAGTGTCAGCACACTTAGAACTGGTATAGAGGAGACGTCGTCATTAATGATACGACGTCCAAACATAAGTAAGCCAAGACATGCTGAAGGGATGTCTGTTTTAACATTCCAGTGTTAAACCTCCCTGTCATTGAGTAGAGATCCTACCAGAAGAATCTAGCCAGAACACATGAACATGGATGAAATGTCATTAGGTTACATATCCTCATGATTGAAAAAGTTGCTAGATGATTGTGAAATTCACCATAGTGTTTGGAGGTGTGTAGGCTCTGGCTACATGTCGTCCAACTGACCATATTAGCTTGGCTGGGCATATCTGACCAAGGATGGCATGTTAGGAGGTTGGCCTCATCAACCTAGCAGCATATGGTGAAAGAGAAACACATCAACCAACCGTCATATAAGAGAGCAGCAAAAAAACAAACAAACAGAAAACATCTCTATCAATGAAACTGGTAGAAGCTATATTTGTCAGTGGTTCATTTATAAGGTGAGAAGAAAATCCATCAGCTGAAAATGTAAGCATATATAACACTTGTAGTGGCGTAGCTATGCTTAATTCTTCTTCGTTTATACAGCATATTATTATATTTTCATGTTTTGCAGCATTAAAACGTTCTGCTGATTGAAACTGTTTTGCCCTAAATAATGACAATCTCAGTCATATTGAGAAACTAAAATATCACGTATACAGTGTCTTAACACTTTTTTATGTAATAATCGCACTATGATTAAGTTATTGTTCTTGTTTTCAAACCAGTACTTTAAAGACGAGCTTACTGAACATTAAAATCCTGTGCTATTTTTCTATGTGAACTCTGTATGGAGTTTCTATAAGGGAATAAAGAAACAACGTTCTAAGAGAGAGACAGATGTAATACAATGTAATATTGAGCATTTTATATCGTTTTGTACACCCGTATGAATTATCAAGTAATATACATTTAGAATGTAAAGCTCTTGACAAGAATAATCTTTATAAACTAAGAAATGCTTTATAAGACAAATGAACAGATTTGGATAGATGTTTAAAGTAGGCAATTATCACTGTCAGAGTTGGTATGATTTATTTTATTAAATTGAAATATTAAGTGGATATAAAATAGCAAACTATTCGCTAACAGAGTTAGCTTGACTTATTCTATTATTTGAGATTGCAGTCCTATAAAGTTTTAATAGCCAACCAAAGCGCAACAATGTATTTGACATAACCACAAACACGAAGATAATTTTAGTATTTTTTACAAACTGTGTAGCTATTTTATGATTTAATTTCATCTTATTTTTTACATTCTTTATTACTAAGTATCATATAACGTACGGGTAATCATATATAATCAAAACCTTTCTTAATAACACTATATACTGTTATGTATTACAATTTCGAAAGGTCTGAAACTGAGTTAAATGATAATTTAAACTTAGTAGTTAAATATATGCCTATATATCTCCAATTTATGATATTTGCCAACTAGATTGATACACACACTTTTCTTTTTTAACACAAATACGTTTTAATATGCAAACAACAGTACAATTTACAATAAGAATTATTACAAATAGATATTACAAACAATGATTTATAAGCAAAAGTTTTACAAACTTACAAACAATATAAAGTCTTCTTTCTAGTCTGAAACTTCCTTGATATCTTATCGAGGGTTCACGATGAACGAGTTAATTACGAGTTGATGTAGGTACAATTCACTTCAGTGGGAGCTAGCTAGCCCTGTGAAATTCATTGATCACAAGCCGATATTTCCTACCGGTGACGTTATGTAATGTTTTCGTAAAAGTACTAATATCCTATGAGAATTAACTGAAATTAAATAATTTGTAATGCTCGAACTTTGTAAATGCTCCTGGTCAAATATCCGAAGTTTTCCGATTGGTAAGCGTTATACCAATCACAGTTATAGCTTCCGAAGTTTATAACACACTGACTATAGCGAAGTAATAATAGATACTCTCTTTCGTCGCGTTGGTTATATTTATAGCCGTGTGGAGGCGTTCTAGAAATTTCAGTTTTACGTAACAATACAAATTTAAGCGTTTACATACACACATATATTGTTCATTCTTATTCTCAAGAATCTTCTACAACTTTGGAGAATAGGCGAGAGTTTTGCAATACATATCTAACACTACAAGCTATGCATGTTTTTAAATATAAACTTAATCTAAACATCGTCGATATTAAAATAAATATATAATAACAAATTCGTTACAATACTAACACGTTTCCAGAAATAAGATAGTCTTTATAATTACTATCTCCAACATAAATCGTTAAAGAGGTCACCATTGTTTAGCACTTTCAATAATCATGTTCCACTAAGGCAAACTTATGAGTTAATTTCTTCTGAGTTGCTGGATGTTTACTTTTTCGCATGCAAAAATGTCCGTTGTCTAAGGTTTTAATACTTCTGCGCAGACATAAAGCAGATGAAAAAATGTGTTTACGAATTTGGAAAAGGGTTGCTTCTTTAGAATTTTTCTTTTTCTTAAAAAGTTACGTAAGAGCTATCAGCGAATAGCCACTCTAACTTTGAATTGATAGACTAGAGAGAAGTCAACCAGATAGCAACTGTCAGCTCACTTGCTAGTCTTATTTAACTAAAAAGTAGGGATCTGACATTATCTCGTAAATATATCTTAAAATGATCAGAAGCTTACTCGTTCTTAGTATATTTATATATATATATATTACTTATTTTACTATATATAAATCTTAATAGTATTTAATTCAGCAAATGATCAGGTTAGTTATTCTTTGCGCCGCTTCAAACCTCCAGTTGTTATTTCTATAGTGCCTTCTTAAATCTAGTTTATTATTCGAACAACTAAAACTACAAAATCAATCTCAAAAGAATAGTTAAGCAAATGAGCTGCCTCTCTTGAACTGGATTAGGTTTTCGAAGATATGACAATAGTATCATAAAAAATTATCATTTATGTATATTAGATAAATGAGAAAAGTAAGAAAGAAAATGTTTTTGTTCTTGCTAAAAAATAAGTTTTTTATAGGGAGAACTTAAATATGATTTGTGGTCTGCGTAAAAAAAACTCATCGAAAGTGGACACGATTTTTCTTAGATAGCTAAGGATTATATTAGAAATGTTTTAATTAGCTAAGGATTATAGTATCCCAGTATAGTGGACATGCTGTTTTAGTTATATAACGAGTATGTTATCCCAGGAGAGTGGACATATTTTTAAGTTACATAAGAACTATATTATCCCATGACAATGAACATGTTTTGTTGTTTTTTTTTGTTAGTGAGATAAGGATTATAATATCCCAGGATATTAAACGTAGTTTTTTAGTTAGATAAGGATTATAGTATCCCTACATAGTAG
>NW_013666243.1:284071-295180 GCF_000517525.1 Limulus polyphemus
GTTAGAGATTCTATAGGAGTTGTCATGTAATACAGCTACACATGTTAGAGATTCTATAGGAGTTGTCATGTAATACAGCTACACACGTTAGAGGTTCTATTGGAATTGTCTGTTATCATGTACTACAGTAACACATGTTAGAGATTCTACTGGAATTGTCTGTTGCCATGTAATATAGCAACACATGTTAGAGATCATAGAGGAGTTGTCTGTTATCGTGTAATACAGAAACACGTGCTAGAGATTCTATAGAAGTTGTCTATTGTCAAGATATAGCACTAAGCGTTAGAGATTGTAAATAAGTTGTCTGTTGTTACGTAACATAGCAACACGTGTAAGAGATTCTATAGGAGTTGTCTGTTGCTATGTATTATAGCAACAAATGTTAGAGATTCTGTGAGTTGTCTGTTGTCATAATATAGCAATAAAGGTTGGAAATTCTAGAAAATAAGAACAACTGCCTATTCTTATGTAATGCAGAAACACATGTTAGAGATTCTAGAAAATACAGATGTCTGGTGTCATGTAACGTATGGAGCTGTGTGTATTAAAGATTTCAGAAACTAAAAGCTAGCTGTCTGTCGGGATCATTCACGGAGGAACATGAGTAAGAGATTTAATAAAGTTCGAAATGCTTGTTGTCATGTCACTCATAGAGCAACATGTGTTAGATATTTAATAAAGTATGAGATGATTTTTGTCATATCACTCATGGAACTGCATGTGTTAGAGATTTAATAAAGTAGGAGATGATTTTTGTCATGTCACTCATAGAGCAACATGTGTTAGATATTTAATAAAGTAGGAGATGATTTTTGTCATACCACTCATACGTGGTTTTTCAAATAGATAAGTTTTATAGTCTCCCAGGATAGTGGACAAGGTTTTTTAGATAGATAAGGATGATATTAATCCAGGATAGTGAACATGATGTTTTAGTTAGATAAGTTTATAGTATCCCAGGATAGGTGTTTTAGTTAGATAAGGATTATAGTATCACAGGATTGAGGACATGGTTTTTTAATTTTCCAAAAATTATAGTATCCTAGGATAGTGGACACAGTATTTTAGTTAGATAAAAATTATAGTATCCTAGGATAGTGGACACAGTATTTTAGTTAGATAAAAATTATAGTATCCCAAGATAATATACATTGTTTGTTTTTTATTAGATAAGTATTATAGTATCGTAGGATACTGGATATCGTTTTTTAGTTAGATAAGTATATCAGTATCAGAGAATGGTGAACATGGGTTTTTTAGTTAGTAAAAATTGTAGTATCTCAGAATAGTGGACACGGTGTTTGAGTTAGATCAGAATTATGGTATCCAAGGATAGTGGACATTGTTTTTCAATTAGATAAGGATTATAGTATTTCAAGATAGCAGACACGTTTTATAGTATCCTAAGATAGCGGACATAAGGATTTAGTTAGGTAGAGATATTTCTTTTCCAATATTTGAATATATTTTAGTTAGATGAGACTGTTTGGTTACCAGTATATTGAAATGTTAATAGTGAGTTCAGTGGTACGTATAATTTCCCAGTTTTTTGACTTATTTTTATTGATTCAAGGTGATATCTTCAGAGATTATTTGCACATATGTTTAATTTTTTAAGTTGAATCTTCTTAAACTCAAAAGTCTCTCGCCTTATTCGAAGGCGATTGATTTCTAGCGTATTGAATATGTTTTAGTTAGCTCAGAACAATAGGTTCTCAGCGGTTCGAAGACATTTTAATTGGTTCTAGTTGATAGCTTTTCATCACGTTAATTTATAATAGCTTTTCAATAGTTCAGGTTAGAGTTACCAAGTTAGTTCAAGTTGATAGCTTATCATCACGTTAGTTTATAATAGTTGTTCAATAGTTTAGATGAGACTTACCAAGTTGGTCCAAGTTGATAGCTTTTCATCACGTTAATTTATAATAGCTTTTCAATAGTTCAGGTTAGAGTTACCAAGCTAGTTCAAGTTGATAACTTATCATCACGTTAGTTTATACATTACAAAGCATTTTGAATGTATTTTTGCTAGTTCGGCAAAATAAATTATCTGCACATTGAACATGTTTTTAGTTCGTATGAAGTTTTATTAATGCTAGTATTGTATAACTATTATGACTGTGTAATCATCAAATACTTGAAGTATTGTAAGTGAACACTTCTTTGTCAATATATAGTTCTAATGAATCAAATATAGACATAATTTTTAAGTGTTTAATCTCACAGGAATACACTATTAAATTCTGGATAAACATCTTGCGACTTTGAGCTGAAATGTCACAATAACTGTGTTGTAAAAAATATTTTTCAAAGTCTTTTGATTTTTTTGTAACATAAAACTGTTCAAGTAACTTGTAAGCTGTTCCGCTCGATAGTGGCCCAAGCAGCAGTTGTGCGAGGAGATTGGCTGGTTGGCACTAATAAAGAATCAGCATATACAATGAACGCGTGTTTTCTTTCACATAAAATGTGAATAACTCTTGTGTTTTCTGCAATTTATTTTACAATAAATTCTGTATATAGTTAAGATGTTTATACATTTTCAGACTATTTTTTCAATAGCGTGTTCTAATTATCCTAGTGTTTGAATTTATAAAGGTAAACGTATTATAAACAGCTTTCTGTCACGTGTTTTAGAAAAAAATACTGCAACAACTAAAAACGTTTACAAACTTTCGGGTTACATTTGGGAAACCTGTTATTATACATTAGATTGCGCAAGAGCAGTAAATTAAGAGATCTGTAACCTTTTCAGGTTACTTTCTGAAATAAATACATTACTGTATATTTTTAAACTTCCTTCCCGGTAGCTCAATGATAAATCTAAGGGCTTATAACTCTAAAAATCGATACACAGGTTTCGATACACGCACTCAGCACAGATAGCCCATTGTGTAATTTTGCACTTAACAGCAAAGTAACACTTTTTAAAAATCTTTATAGATTTAAGAAAAATATTAATCACATTTGTTAAACTACTTATCGGTGTATTGGGTATGTTTATTAACTATTAAATGTTTTGATTAAACATGTGGTATCTGTTAAGAAAAATAATAGCAACGGTTTTCATTGAAAGTGAAACTGTGTTAGAAACCGTCTGTAGTCATGTAGAGTATTGTTGATGTAATTTTAACAAGTAAATAGGAACTTGAATAGCATGTACTTTTATGTAATACAAAACACGCACCGTTATATCAACAAATTGTAGTAATGCAGTGTTAAAGATACTTTGTATAACACTTTGCATTTTACTAATAGTCAGGACACCGTACGACATTTTGGTGAGGACAATGAAGGCACTTTTGAGAGTGATAAATATTTTGTAGTATGTATGGTAACAGCATTGTGATGAGAATGTTAACTGCAATGCGTATATTATGTCAAGTTTATAACAATGACGATAACAGTGTGATTTTTATAGCAGTGAGAACGTTGTAGGAATTGGTACCAGTAGTAAGAACATTGTTGTAGATTTATGACGGCGGTGAGGACATTGTAGGGGTTGGTAACAGCAGTGAAAACATTCTAGTAGGTTTATGACAGTGATTAGGACGTTGTAGGAGTAGTGTAGTTAAATAAAAAACAAAGATTTAAGTCAACAGTGCATGCAAAAAACTTTAAGAAAATGTAGTCTACTTTTGACTTGCTTCACACGGGAAACTTGATATTTAATATGCATACTTGTTGAAGATACGTAATGATAACAACTAATTATGGTGTACACATATAAATAATGTTAATTTGTGCTCTTTCATATTTTTAACCTGCTTTGCAGACTTCTCATTATTAATATACTTTATAAGACGAAATGATAGGCCTTAGAATGGATAAAGATTTCAGCTTTGAAACAAGGAATGAAAATCATGCTGTCTGTGCTCAGATAAATTCCTGATCACGATAATTAAAATTCAGTTTGCATTCTCAGGCTGTTTACTGCAATTTAAAGAACAAGTTAAATACATCGTTCGCTGCAGATCAAAACCAGTATAAACTGTTATATACCTGGCAATGAATTAATTACTTCGATATTTAGTTAATGTTTTTTTCTGTGTGTTTTTTGCTAGATAAGTTTGACATCTGACAGTGATTTTCCAATGACCATGAACTAAGCAACGATATTTCTTTCATGTCTATGCGTCTATTTATTTATATATAGCCAATAAATACGAAAGAAAAGCCACTGATGTGCTGTCACTTACTTAGAGCCCGCCACAAAAGCACCTATATGAAGAATACAGAGCAAACTATTAAGCTGTTTCGTTTTGTTAACAATCGTGAATTTCTGTGTCACCATAATTAATGAGCCAGAACTCAAGATTGTGATCTTATCATTCCTACTTACAGGTTAAGCTTGATCTAAATTATGTCTCTCTGGATTGTCAACTAAAGCTGTCTGGAGCATCTTACTTCTATATTCTGAAGAAACATACATTACAATTGCTATGAATATATTTTGAGTTAGGCCCATGCTGCTTGCGTTACACGTGTGGCCGCTTATCAACTCGAACCATTAGCGTACTGGAAAAACGACTACGAAAAGATTTTCTTTGATTTTGTTCAGCTTGAAAATGCTTCTCGCCATAACTTAGCCTATCGCTAAGGAAGATAATTAACTTTCTAGTTCGGTCATTCTTTCACTGTCAACATAAAATACACTGTACTCTTTAGAACAACAAAGTATTTAGTATTCTGTAAAATATAACCTATTAGGTAATCTGCTGGTAAAATTCATGTTCAGCATTCCTCTAGAAAAACAAAATGACTGATATTACTCTAATACAAAATATTTCTCTCTTTCTTTAGTATTATAAATATTCTAGATCTAAAAAACTGTCACATGTTATTCTAGTGTAACAATCTTCCCGATTTTCTTCTATTACACCAAAATGGCACTCACCTGGTGTAGAAACTGATATTTTATTACAATATACTTTTAGTTATTCATCTAGAAAAAGAAATTAATTGGAATTCCACCACTATAATAAACTTTTTGGTAATAATCTCGAGCAATAATGCTCTATAACAAGGAACTTTTCAGAACTGCTTTATAGAGAACAACAACACTCGTCAACTATAACAACCTCTTTGGTATTATTTAAGTAATAATATCACTATAGTTCAAATTGTCTGGCATCATACTAATACAGTAAATTGTTCCATAATCCTCTAGAACAACGAACTGCTTGATATTTCTACAATACAGCAATGTGTCTGTTATCAACATGCTGTAACAACTAGTTTGGTATTATCCCAGTACGACAAACTGATCAGTATTTCTCTTCTACGAGAAACTGTATGATATTATGCTGGATTGTTCGACTTTCCCTTATCATAACAAACTGTCAAAAAATAACCATGTACAACAAAATAGCTGATATTTCTTTATTACAAGAGTTATCTGTTATTGGTCTAGCACAAGAAACTGATCGATATTCTTCGCAAACAACAAAGTGCTCATTGCCCATATAGAACAACAAACTACCCGGTATTACTACAGTACAACAAACTGGATTATTCCTCTAGTTCCAAAAATTGCTTGATATTTATTTTTAAATCTAAACTGTTCAGTGTTTTTCTAAATCAACAAGCTTCCTCGTATTCCTCTAATACTACAAATTACTTATAATTATTCTATTGCAACAAGCTATATGATAGTATTCTGGAATAATATACAATCCGGTTTCCCTTTGGTAAAACTGCATGACATTATTCTAATACAGCAAACTGTCTGGTGTTATTCTAGTACAGCAAACTGTCTGGTATTATTCTAGTACAGCAAACTGTCTGGTGTTATTCTAGAAGAGCAAACTTCCTGGTTTTATTCTAGTCCAGCAAAGTGTTATCATTCTAGTCCAACAAACGTCTGGTATTTTTCTAGTGCATCGAACTGTCTGGAATTATTCTACTATAGCAAACTATCCGGTGTTATTCTAGTAGAGCAAACTATCTGGTATTATTCTACTAAATAAAGTGTCTGTTTTTGTTATTTTGTAGCAAACTGTTATTATTCTAGTACAGAAAATTTTATGGTATTATTCTAGTACAACAAACTGTTTAGTATACCATTAG
The DNA here is from genome assembly GCF_000517525.1 of Limulus polyphemus. Lineage (NCBI taxonomy): Eukaryota > Metazoa > Arthropoda > Merostomata > Xiphosura > Limulidae > Limulus > Limulus polyphemus. The sequence goes on from NW_013666243.1 coordinate 290,144, forward strand.
AACAAATAAATGTGTTCGGTATTCCTTTAGAATAACAAACTATTTGGTACTCTTCTAGTGCAACAAGTCTCTTGGTATTGCTTTCGAACAAAAACTATATGGAACTAGTGCACAGCAAACTACTTAGCATTATTCCAGTGCAACAATTTGAATCCTCATTATTTAATTTCTGTAGTGCATATTGGTGTATAGAAGACACTTTGAAATTTGTTGCTGTCAATTTCGGTTTTATTTTTAGTGAACGCTCCTGAAGAAGTTGTAAAACGAAACGTTGAGTGTCTAATTAAATAAAAACAACATTTTGGTGGTATAAGATCGTTTACTTCTAGTATTAAGCATTTGATACGTATTATCCTGGTTCAGGAAACTCTTCGGCACTCCTCTAACACGCCCCCCCCCCCCCAGTGGCACATCGGCATGTCTGCGGACTTACAACGATAGAAAACCGGGTTTCGATACCCGTGGTGGGCAGAGCACAGATAGCCAATTGTGTAGCTTTGTGCTTAACTTCAAACAAACAAACATTCCCCATGACAACAGAGTTTGGTATTTTTCGAGTATTACAAGTTGTCTAGCTTCATTCTAGTACAATAAACTGTTCGAGATATATCTACAACAACAAAATGATTTGCATTTCTTCATTGCAAAAACAGTGTGCTTTATTCTAGTATAACAAACCGTTTAGTATTTCTTTAGAATAGTTAAATTCTTTAGTATTTGTCTAATACAATAAAGTTTCCTATATTGTTTTAGTACAAAACAACTCCTTGGTGTTATAAAAGTATAAAACGCTCACTAGTAATCTAGTATTGTAAAAACTGTTTAACATTGCTATGGAACAGCACACTAGTTGGTATTCCTAAAGAACAAAGACTGTCTACTATTCCTCTAGCACAACAGTTCTCTTAAATTTCTCTAAAACAAACTGTTTGGTATTAATTATTCTAGTAGAAAAATCCATTCTTTAATCCTTCGTAGAAACACATTTCGTTGTATCCTACTAGGAAGACAAACTGTCCGACATTATTTTAGCATAATAAATCGTCTGATATTATTCTAGCATACCAAACCTGCTATCGTATTCCCCTAGAAGAACAAACATTGTGATATTACTCTAACATAACACACCGTCTGTTCGGTATTCCTATACATCAACACACTGCTTGATGTTTCTCTAATCCAATACATTCTCGTTATTATAGTAGAAAAAACTGTATGACATTTTTTTGGAGGGGGATATAAACTACAAGGAGCATTATTCGTGGACAAAAGAATTTGTTATTATTTCCGTAGAATAAAGTATTCGGTAACATTATAGAACAAAATATTATTGAATATTCCTCTAGTACAACAAACCCATTTCTATTTCCTTAATACATCTAATTGCTTGGTGATCCTCTATAGTTTAAACGATTTTCTTGTGTTTCTTAAACACAATAAGTTGTCTATCTACTTCTCTAACACAAAAACACTAGTTAATATTATCCTATTAGAGCAAACTGTTCGATATTATGTGGTATTACTCTTGCACCAGAAAACTGTCTGATATTACTGAAGCACAATCAAGACTCTGGTTTCTCTACAGCGGAATAAACTGACATTCCAGTTGAGTAACAATCTTTTCGATATTTGATTAGTACAAAAAACTGTTTGGTATTATTCTAGTACAAGTAACTGTAGTACAAAAAACAACAACAACAACAACAAATGAATGTCCTTCCTTTAGTTCACCAAACTGTTCATATTCCTCTAGAGCAACAAACTATAAGGCATTTTGTAATAAGACACTACAGCAAATGTTATGACATTTTTCTTGTATACAATACTATCTTGTATTTCTCTAGTATAAATACTGTTTGTACATCAGATAATATAGTATTCTTGTAGTACAACCTATTCGCCATTGCTTTAAAATAACAAATTCTAACTTATATTCCTATAGAACAAAGTATCTGACATTCCTCTATTACAGAAAACTGTTTGATACTGTTCTAGTATCAAACAGTTTGCTATTACTCTAGAACAACAAACTGTCTGTCATTGATATGTTGGCTGTCTGGCGTTGGTACAAAACGAACCATTCGTTGTTTCTCTAGTGCAAGTAATTGTGTGGGAATCTTGTAGAACAACAGTCTACTTGTATTATTTTAATAAAACAAAATGTGTGACATCATTTTTGTACCACAAACTGTCTAGTATTCCAATATTACAAATAAATTATCTCCCGAGAGCAGTAAAAGTTAAGTATTTCTTTAGTACAACGAAACTTCTAGTGTTATTCTAGTATAACAAACAAGAATTCCTCTAATACAACATACTGAACAATATTCCTCTAGATAAACAGTTTGATATTCCTCTAGCACAACAACAACAAAATGTCTGTTGTTCCTTTTAATAGAACAAACTATATTCCTCCGGGACAATAACTATTCTGAACTGCTTTAAGTAAAGTAACGGTTTGGTATTTCTCTAGTACAATAAACTGTCTGTTCCCTATTCTTTCAGAACAAAATGTTAATCATTCCTATAGAATAACGAACTGTATGGTATATACCTAGTACAACATATTACTTGGTATTCCAGTAGAACAAAAACAAAAAAACTGGCTGATGTTTCTCTACTAAAAAAAGCTTTTGGTATTGATTTTCTGGTGTCCCTCTTGTATAAAAAATCTGTTTGTCATAAAACAACAAAATGCCTGTTGCTATTCTCGAACAAGGAATTATTCGTTTTCCATCTTTAAAAATAAACTGTTTGGCTTCATTCTATTGTAACAGACTGAAATTTCTCTAGTACAACTAGCTTTCTATTATTTCTATAATGCAACATATTATATAGTATTATTCTAGTGCTACAACCTGTCAAAATCCTAGTACAAATAGCCCGTTTTCGTCCAGAAAAACATATTATCTAGTAATATTCCAGCACAACAAACTATGCAGTATTGCTTTAAGACTGCACACTATGAGTTTTAATTTCAGGAGAATGAACTGCTCAGTATTCAACTATAGAAACATACAGATCAGTATTCCTTCAGAGCAACATAATAGACGTAATAAACGGTATTTCACTGGTTTGATACATTGTAAAATTAGATAGAGTTTTATGCTTTAAGTTTGTTTGTAATAAAATATCCCTAACAATAGATAATGAAGGAGCCAAACTGGTATCAGACTGAAACAGCATAAGGTATATTACACTGTATTATAAAACAATTACGCATATCAGTAAATCAACTTCCAATAATACCCTACCTAGTATCAACGTATAATTGCAGAACTTTGGATAAATGAATTTGTATCACTTGAAAATGAGGCTGAAAAGTAAAATTGATATTTTATAATAAAACTCAAACATGTTTTATATCCTACTCAGCTGTCTGAAAACATTTCAATTGTTTGGAGCCTATTAATTACAGATCTAACAGGGATATCCAATTCACCTTACAGTTATAATGTGCTGTAGTTTAAGAAAGAAAATGTAAGCTCTTTTCAATTATCAAAAATAATAAAATAAATCACTGAAATGTCTTCATTTAAGTTGCTTTTGCATATTTATTCGGTTTAAAAACAATCATAGTAGTTTAACTGATGAAATAATTTGGGTGGACATGCGTTTTACTCATTTTTGAGATCTAAATAGGTTAAAAGTGAAATATTATTGGAAAACGTGTACGACTAAAGACTATAAAGATGTTAAGATACCTCTAGTGGTCAACACCTTCTATCTAGTTTATTATTATATTCTTAATAAAAAGTGTTCATTGAATTTTGATGGGTGCTATGATCCTTGATAAATTCATGCAGGAAAAAAAATAGTTAAAATCAAAAATCCCTACCAGTCAAAAATCTGACTTTCGAAAGGTAGATTCACTTCTTTTTATCTCGTATCGTTTATCTAGTGAAATAAATCTAATACTACATTACTTCTAGGTCAATAAATACAGACAAACTCTCGGTTCAAAAAAAGAAAATAGTGGATCATTTTGTTTTTTGTTAGCCTAATAGTAGAGCATGTGGTTTTGCAATGTGGATTGCGAACCGACACAAGTCAAGGACAGTTTCAGAAAGGACAGAAAGTTAATTTATTGTAAACTGAACTCATATTCTTGGAAGCGTTTTAAACCTATAGAATTTTTTCTCTCCGTGTTAGATCGGCAGATATCCTGACACTACCATAGTCATGCAATAATACACTCGGTTTCATTAGTCTCTCTCTTTGCCCCGCCCTCTTGTGATTTTCTGAGGAAGTATATATTGTATGGGACAATTGTTCAGTACAGTTGTTCCCTCTTCAGATGAACTTCCGACTTCGCTTAAGTGTCTAAGTTTTCTTTATGGTCCAGAAAGCTCGTTCCGCATATTGTATACCAACTCATTGAGAGCTGCCGAAGCAGAAAAAGTCGAGTAAGTAATAGGTATAGTCCAATGAGCTGAGCAAGCTCCTGGTGTTGTAAGTTTTCAACGAGAGACGAGTGAACGTTGGCGCCTTTACCAACTCAGTGTGAACACGGATCGAATGATCGTCACTGTTCCTTTATGTTTCGGTGAGACCAGAAAGTCTATCGGGGGGAGGGCTACTGACTGTATCTCAAAAGTTTTGTAAAACCTCTACCGCCTTTTAGCACCCTGAATGACGTTAGAGCAGACATCTTTTATTCTCTTAACTGTTGCACACGTGTAGCTCTGTGAGTGACAAGACAACAATCATCTCCTACTTTATTAAATCTCTAACGCTTGCAGTTCCGTGAGTGAAATGACAACAAACATCTACTTCATTAAATCTCTAACACATGCAGTTCCATGAGTGATATGACAAAAATCATCTCCTACTTTATTAAATCTCTAACGCATGCAGTTCCCCCACTATTCAGGGATACTATAATTCTTATCTAACTAAGAACAATGCCCATTATCCAGGAAAACACAAGCGTCATATAACTAAAACACCATGTCCACTATGTAGGGATACTATAATTCTTATCTAACTAAGAACAATGCCCATTATCCAGGAAAACACAAGCGTCATATAACTAAA
>NW_013666243.1:296041-299738 GCF_000517525.1 Limulus polyphemus
GAATTGTCTGTTGTCATGTAATACAGCTACACATGTTAGAGATTCTATAGGAGTTGTCATGTAATACAGCTACACATGTTAGAGATTCTAGGGAAGTTGACCTGTTGTCATGTAATATAGCAACATATTATAGACAACAGACAATTCCTATAGAATCTCTAACATATACTATACTAAATGACAACAAATAACTCCTCTATAATATGTTGCTATATTTTGTAACAGCAAGCAACTCCTATACTTTCTTAACCCTCTAACACACGTAGTTATGTAACATACAAGCAGATAATACCCGATTTTCGTAGAATATTTAACAACTGTTTATATTTTTTGAAATTTGCAAAACATGTTGATACGTTAGATGATAGCAGATAACACCTGTATTTATCTTTACAATCATGCGTTGCTTTATTACTTAATATCTCTTAACACGATACGAATTATTTAGAATATTGCAATAAAATTGCATAAAATACAATATTTAATGGGTTAACTAAGCTTAATATATAATTATTGATAGACAAGAATATTTTAAAATTTCAAAAAACAAGTTCACTATAAAAAGTTGCGGACAAGAATATAGATAAACAAATAGATAGTTTGGTGAATATTACAATAAAGTAATGATAATCTAAATCACACAATTTCTACTGGCTGTATAAGGTTTTCATTGAGAATATTATGCAACATGAGAACTTGAGAGACTTTCTGTGTTACAGCATGGAAAGTGTTATTTGACAGAAAGGTTTCAATGGCAGCGGGATACAATAAATAAAGTGTAGCTGAAATGATACTATAATCTTTTCTTACAAGTAACCTGTATTAGAGCAGTAAAAAATGATGTGTTTCAAACTATTATCAATTTTAATGTGATATAATATCCCACGCCTACACATCACGCTTCAACAGTTCTGGTATTATATACTATAAGATTGATAACTAGACAAAATCGTTATTTTGATAATAGGGTTAGTTGGTTTTAGTTTGGTTGATACCAAATAAGAAGATGTGTGTTAAATAAGAAGGATGTGTGTTAAATCTGTTCTCAGCAATGGCCATATGTCCCTTTTGCCATATTAAATATACAAAGCGGTGTTTCAGTTCCCGTTCATTCAACATCATGTATCATTTAAACCCAGTCATTTGACCAAACGCCCAAGTACCACGCGTCAGCACTCACCAGTTCATCAATGAACCGTAAAAGTCACACAAGAGCGGTCAAGCGGTACGGACGGACTGGGACCGCAATGGCGGACGGCTGGGTTAAGCGGTGCTGCTTTCATGGCTCACACCATGAAATCATGATGAAACTGGTAGTTTAGAATTGAATGGTAGAATAATAAGTAAAATAGTGCCACTACCAAAAACACTCAGGACTCTCCATCATTTAGCCCCGCCCATTCCACATAATAGGTTGTAATGAGCTTTGAATTGGTAGGCTTTGGAAACACGTCATAAATATGGTTGGTAAACATGATTTCGAAGGGTCTGCCGTTTACAAGCTGGCTTGATTTCAGTTCAAAAAGCGTGACGTTTCAAAAGTGGTTTAGTTTTCAAATGGATGCATGAAGGGAGCGCGTGAGAAAGAATATTCGTTTGAAAAAGAGGCGGAGATGAATGAATAACAGAAGCAGATGGCTCCAAGCGCAATACAAGCCACGCAACCATGTGACTAATTTATCAGAATACCATTTTATTATTTCATTGTGCAATTACACGTGTATGTGTCCAATATACACTTAATAAGTTTGCTAAAAGATTGGTGTGACAGAACAAAATTGAAAGAGGTGCTAAAAATTATAATTCTTTTAGTTTTGTTAATCCTTGAACTACTCTTTTTCATTGTGTAATTAGTGAATAATCTGACCAATCATGTTATCTGAACAAAATTCTAGTAATTTTTACTGGTTAGAACATTCTTTATTCGAAAAATGGAGATTTAATATGTTCTTTTGTACATTATTAATCCCCAGGATATTATTACCAAAAAACAAAACAAACTAAAATGTTGGAATTTAAAAGGTGCAACACAAAAGTGCACATGTCTTACGGTTAACTAGTTATCATCGAGCTATCAATAAATGCAACAAAACTAAAAGTTTGACATCTATGTATCTGGTAACTAAGTGACCATTTGGATATTGACAATAAAACTCAATAAAAATTAAAATGTTATCACATGTATGCCTTAGTTACCAAATATTCATTGCAAAAGCTAATGAAATGAAAATTTTATTACGCACATATCATTTAGTTACTTAGTACCATCGAGATATCGATAACAATAAACACAACAAAAGTTGACGTTCATGTGATTGGTTATTGCTTTGTCACTATCCAAAAATAGATGACAAAAACTTAATCATATGGAAAAGTTGACGCCGGCAAGATATTTTTAACATAAACTAATCATTTAGAAAGTTAACATTCACATGCCTAGCGATGACTAATTTATAGTCCAAATACTGATAAAAGATATATACTAAAGTATTGGCCCAAGTTTATCATGTTGATTACTGAAGGCTGTAATATCAATAGAAAACAAACTGGGAATTTCCGACTGGTGAATATTTACTTTTACTCATCGGTAAGGTATTATCTACGTCGGTTGATAAATAATCATTGTTCAATGAAAATCAAACAAACAGTTTAGAGGTAACGTATATTATTATTTCCAATTGAGTGACAAGTGGCTTGTGATGAATTTAGGATACTATTCCATTATAATATCATACTCTTTTATTCCTAATCCATTGTATGTTTACTTCTCCATCATCAGTTAAAATAGTTAAATTAACACAAAACAGTCGTTTTAAAAATGCAAAAGCTAGGGAAGAAACTAATGACAGAAATTTCTACGACAGACGAAATCCCCAGCACTGAGAGAATCGCTAACAAGTGACACTGACGGAAACATTTCTTTAATCCTGACAGTAAAGGAATTTTTCCTAATAATTTATAGGCCATCAACTGTGGGAAAGAAAACCAAGGCCACTTAAACTAGTAGCCCGAACATGTTTTATGCCGCTGTTGTGGAAAGAGATAAGGGACTATCACCTGGGTGGGCTCAAACTAGAACTGACTACTAATAGTTTTTCTTTCGGACAATAAAATTGATAGAAGCATTCCTGAGAAACATCTCATAAGTTTTCATTTTATTAAGCTCCAATAAGAATAAACTTATAGAGAAAAATAGATATGATCGAGAAAAACACTTATTTGATGTGATAAACTAATGAACAGCATACACTAACTATGGTTAAATTATTGGCTAGAAGTGCATCAAAGGACAGGATTAAAAGAACATAGGACTGATTTCTATAGACAGGATTAAAAGAACATAGGACTGATTTCTATAGACAGGATTAAATGAACATAGGACTGATTTCTATAGACAGGATTAAAAGAACATAGGACTGATTTCTATAGACAGGATTAAATGAACATAGGACTGATTTCTATAGACAGGATGAAAAGAACATAGGATTGATTTCTATAGACAGGACTAAAAGAACATAGGATTGATTTCTATAGACAGGATTAAAAGAACATAGGACTGATTTCTAGAGACAGGATTAAAAAACATAGGACTGATTTCTATAGACAGGATTAAAAGAACATAGGACTGATTTCTAGAGACAGGATTAAAAAACATAGGACTGGTTTCTATAGACAGGATTAAAAGAACATAGGACTG
>NW_013666243.1:300521-310277 GCF_000517525.1 Limulus polyphemus
TCGTCAAGTATTTAATGTTTTCAGAATGCTAACCCTGTTCGTCAAGTATTTAATGTTTGCAGAATGCTAACCCTGTTCGTCAAGTATTTAATGTTTGCCGAATGTTAACCCCATACGTTAAGTATTTAATATTTACAGAATGTTAACCCTATACGTTAAGTATTTAATATTTACAGAATGTAACCCTGTTCGTCAAGTATTTAATGTTTGCAGAATGCTAACCCTGTTCGTCATGTATTTAATAATTGCTACGAGTATAGTTATTTTCTCAGCAAGTTTACAGTTAGTTGACCCACGCAGTATCTCAAGCATTTATTATATTTGTTTTATCTAATTAATTTTGCACCACCTCTACCCATAGGATCACAAATTTAACGTTTATAGTAACCTCACATATAATCAAGCATAATAGATACGGCAAGTTTTTCCACACGTGCCATATCTAATTAGCGGGTAACCTTACCCTATATGTCAAGTATGTAATCTTTGAAGCAAATTTTGTAGGTATGTCGATTAATGTTTGAACAAAGATCATTCGTAACTGAAATCAACAATGGTTGAAGTAAATATTTCCACTATGTTAAGTGTTTAACGTTTCTAGAAAGTAGCTCAGTAGTTGAATTTGTTAATGGTTTGATGCACGTTTACTCATTTGGTATCGATTTTTTTTAAAAAAGCTAGTCTAGCGAGTCAAGTACCTAATGGCTGAAGTAATGTAATGTATAGGTTCACTTTCTTCAACATCCGAAGTGTGAAATCATTATTTAAATAAACTGTTTTTATCACACTTATATTTCTGCACTTTTTTTGTGTGTGTTTCTATTTTCCTTCAACTCTTAAAAATCTATTTATGAAGCAGCAATAGTATGAAGTTTCGTTTTGGGTTTTAACAAAAGATTGATCCTTCGATGTTTTTATTTTTGTTATTTCTGATACTATTAACGTTTCAACTTAAACTTTTATGTTTTGGTTTTTGTTGTTGTTGTTCTGCGTACGTTTATCCATATATTCTCCAAAGAAGGTTGAAATGGCAGGATGTCTCCTAATCCCCCCCCCCCCCAAAAAAATTTTGTTTTAAGAAAGCGCATGTTGTCGTGGTGGCAACATGAATTGAATTGCAATAAGCAGCTTCTTAGAAATATTAAAAAATGTTACATGATTTTGGATATCTTTTTAATTTCTGAAATAAAGAAAAACGGTGAATATTTGCGCTTAATTACGGGTCTTTTTATACCAATGCTCTGTTCATATTTTTTTTTTCTTTACAAAGAATTTTCAAAAAGAACAGCATAGAAATTCTGCTGGCCATAATGGCCATTTCTAGATTTAACTTCTCAGGATTCAAAGCTGGTCGTAACACGGCAGCCCCTTATTACTCTTTGCTGTTACTACACGAGAGGAATTGTCAAAGCACCGAGTGGTTTAAAGCCGCTTTCCACTTGAAATAGAGAAGTCGTTTGTTTTATGTCAACAGTTTTAGGCAAGGTCTTTCGAATACAGTTTAATACTCCCCATAATAACAGCTAGGATATATTGACCTGTCTGCGTTTATTTAAATGTATGTAAATGTTCATAAATCAGAAACCGGGCCTTATAGAGATTATATCTTCTTGCCTGTAACTGAAGTAGGTTGTGCTCTTCCATAAATGTCATCTGCCGGTAGGGTAGCTCGGGGGGGGGGGGACTTGGAATCGGAGGGTTATAGAATGGGTTAGTTTCCTAGCATTAATAGGGACCAGCGGTAAGCCACCTAGTGCAATGATTGATGCTAGAAACTCCCTACCTTTTCTAGCACAGTTATGTCCAAGCTTATGCGCAGTTCACAGTGAAAATCCTGAAAAATGAGTATGGATACGCTTTTTTTAAATAATAACTTTTCTCAACAAGCTTGCATGTGTATAAAAAACTGGGTTTATTGATATAAAAGTTGACACAAACAAGGAGAAGCACGTAGATATTTGCCTTATTTTCATGTAGATAATTCCTTTCTGTGAAATTCTGGACATGGAGAAAAAAAAAACTGAACATTGATAAATGTTTGTGCAGAATTTCAACACTGATTTCATAAGTCTACTAATAAATATATATATAACAAGAAGAATACTGAGGGTTAATCGTAACGATATTCCAAGTCTCGTACTGCCTTTGGAAATAAGCTGCTCCACCGCTGGTCTATTTAGTCTGATAACCATAATTATGCTCTATTTCCTGACTTTGAAATATGTATTCATAAAATATATGCCTATTTCAGACCATACAGACCATCCTATGTATGCGAACATTAACTTTTAGGGAGACTGGATAAATATGTGGTCAAATATGCCTGTTGTAATTTTATTTTTCCAAATGTTTTTTGCCACCTTCCTCACAAAACCATCCGATGATTTTGAGGTGTGGCTAGAAGCTTGTGAACTTTTGATATCGTGCCCTTTATCAACTGGGTACTTGTTTATTGGTTTGTTAATCAACCAGGAGATCTGCTCAGCTTTGTCGCCTTGGCTTTTTTGAATCGGATGAAAGCGTTGTTTAACGATGGTTTAGGGTGTAGTTTTGGAGCTGTGCCCTAAACACCATTATGTGATTATGCCTGCTTCTAGGAGAGTTTGAAAGGCTTCGTTCTTTAAAAATGTTGTGTCCTTTGTTTAATAATGACATTATGTGGACTTCCACTCTCGAAAAGGGTTGTAGAATATTTCTCCAAACACGGGTATCTCAGTTGGAACATTACATTGTAAAATAGTCGCGGATTCACCCATCCATGGGTTTATCCATTGTGACCTTACATGTGATTAACTTTCTCTAAATATATTCTATACAGAAACTCTGCTGTAGACAAAAGTCTTATTCAAAACGATGTTTCTTAGGAAAACAGATTAACTGTGGGAAGACAGTTTATTTACTTACAGCGGATTTTTATATAGTCGCTTCTCAGAAAATATAACAAATGTGTACTGAGCACAAATATATAACTATCTTTGTAGACACCCAACACAGTACAGAACAGCCTTTTATAATGAACATTTTTGGATTATTTCTACTACCTCCTTTTATAGACAAAAACCTTTAAGGTTTGTTTCTTTGAAGTTAAGCACAAAGCTGCACAATGGGCTATCTGTGCTCTGCCCACCACGGGTATCGAAACCCGGTTTCTAGCGTTGCAAGTCCGCAGACATACCGCTGTGCCACTGGGGGCAACCTTTAAGGCTTACGACTACTTCTTGTAGATACCCCTCAAAGAATACATCTAACTTTCACAAACATTACATTTGGAGTATACGATTAACTGTTGTGGACAACTCTCACGAAGCTATTTATTTTCTTTTTCAACAGCCCCTCGCGATATACCCTGTGGAGACTCTTGAAACAACGGATTTGCCTTTTACTAACATCTCATTTGGATGACATACATCGCTTCTGAAGGCATAGTTCAATGTATAGGACGGTACTTTGAAGACTCCTCATAATATTTTAAAGCACACACTTATTTACATAGTAACTACTAACCACACAAATGTCAAAATAGCAAAGTTATGCTAACACTTACTATAACCTTTAAAAACAATAGCCAGTACCATTTCTAAAGCATAGCAAAGGAACAGCCAATACAACAAGATATGTGTATCGAATAATTACTAGTGTGAATCGATATTGATGCAGATTATATTTACTATAATAATGTTTCACTGTAAGTTAGGAGTATTGTTTTGTTGTAAAAAGGTTGAGTGCATTATATTAAAACGATATTGGAACCTTACCAATCGTCACAGTCAATGTTTGTACGCCCGGTTGTGCAATATCTGGCGGCCGCATCTTTAAAATAGCCCTGTAGCGCGTTTTGCGTTACAAAAGGTTTTCATGTTGAAAACATATCGCTCATCCCTGCTTGTTTTCCATAATCCATCTAGTGTACGAGGACTTAAGTTTGTTTCAGTAGTTCTATCGCATAAAAATCCAGAGATTTGAATAGTATGTCTTCATATGGAATAACATGAGTACCTGTTTTATTCTTAAGTGCTTGAGGTGTGCGATAATTGAACGGATATATCTTTGAAACAACTTGTTTACACGTAAGTTGTGTCGCTTTTGCAGAGGGATAACTTTCTTGATTACGCAGTGTAATATTGTAATATTGCAGTGAAAATGTATAATAATAACTAGTGATAAGAGTTCCTGTAATTGTTGGGCTGAAGCTATTTTTCAAGCAAGTATTGTCCTATAAAAGTGACGGTTGTATGGTTAAGTTTCAGACGTTCATAGAAATCTTAAGATAATTATTGACAGGACGATAAGAACACTAAGCCTTCCTTTGTTGGCATTCCTGAATTTTCAAAAGATGAAGAGTAATCAGTTACTGTTTCCCCGATACTAAAATGAATTTTACACAGAAATTAGTTTTTTCGTGAAAGGTGATAAGAGTGAACAAGTTATAGCGAAGCTAAAATCTATTAATACTTGCTCCGTGACTGTCATTCAACCCCCGACTCATTTGGCTCCATTGTTCTTCTGTATAGGTATAAACAACTATTTCTATATTTTTCTATTCAAAAATAAAAATGCTTTTATACCAATCTGGTAGATCTTGTTATGCTTCAAGGTGACAATTCCCGAATAAACACCATTTGTTAGCACATTAGCATGAGGGAATAAATTACAGTCTCTGCTTTTGTATTAAAGGAGGAGAGTCATGTAGCTGGTGCTATCAAGTCTGTGTTGAGGAAACAGCTATTGTTTCTTCTGTTGGTTAATGTTACCAAACACGTTGGCATGTTTTGCTGTTGAAGTCCAACAAATGTTTTCAGTCAGCTATGGAGTTATCTGTCTACAACAGTGTATCTTGTATATCTACTTCATTCATAATAATGGAAACTTGAGTACTTAAATAACTATGATATATTCTTTATAATATAAATATACAGTACTCGGGGAAACAATAATCTCACAATATTCTTGTGCAAACAATTATTTCACAATAGTTTACACAAACAGTAATCTCACAGTATGTTCTTAAAAACAATGAGATCGGAAACGTTTTGCGTGAGTTATAATATGAAAGTATTCTTCACCAGCTTAAAATCTTCAAATTTCTCGGCCATTCAATACTTATATAATATTTTTGTACAAATAATATACCTATATTTTTTCTATGCAAACAAGACCCTAGATTGCTTTTGTGAAAGCAAGAAGCTGAAAAGTTATTGTGCAGTCAGTAACGTCACAATATTCTAGTGCACGAAATATTAAAGTATTCTTGTAGGAGTAATAATGCTACAATATTCTTCATCATGTAAAATTATCAGAACAAGTTCTCATAACTATTCTTGTTAAAGCAATGATTTCCCATTATTCTTGTGCACGTAATAATTTCATAATATTCTTGTGCACGTAATAATTTCATAATATTATTGTGTACGTAATAATTTCATAATATTATTGTGTACGTAATCATTTCATAATATTATTGTGTACGTAATAATTTCATAATATTATTGTGTACGTAATAATTTCATAACATTATTGTGTACGTAATAATTTCATAATATTATTGCGTACGTAATAATTTCATAACATTATTGTGTACGTAATAATTTCATAATATTATTGTGTATGTAATAATTATATTATATGCTTGTGAAATTAGTAGTATATTTAGTAACTACAATTTTAAAGTCAAGTAAGCAAAATAACTTTTAATATGGTTACTAAACACAGTTCACCCCAGTTAAGCATATGACAAACATTTTAATATGGCTGATAACTACATTCATATAGTGGAGAAAGCGACAAAACCTACAGCTCACCACAGTTGAGCATGTGACGAACATTTTAACACCGCTGATAATTACATTTTCACAATGGAGGAAGTGACAAAACGTTTACCCTGATTAATAAATACAGTTTCACAAAGTCGGGCAAAAGACAGAAGTTTCAATATGGCTAATGAAAAGAAATTTAAGATCGACAACTGACAAAATGTTTATTCTGGTTCATTAACTTTACAGTCGAGCAAGAGACAAGAACTTGACCCACAGTCGAGTAGCTTAAAAACTTTCTTTATGTTGGAAAATTATTCTGTTTATTTGTGTTGCTTTGCAAGCAAATCATGGGAGGGAAATAATGCCCCTCTTATTTTCCTCATTAATACGTATTTGATAATACTTCGAAGACAGGGTACTTTTGTTTTAAGTAGGTTTACAAAGGTAAATAAAATAGATCAGTTAAACTAGCTTGAGAAACTGGTTTGAGTAAACGAATTATTGCAGGAAGTGAATTTAATTTTTTTAGTTACGAAGAACTTGGGATTGAGTATCTAACTTAGTGTGGAAATTGATTGTGATTAACAGACTAAGTGTGAAAAGTGAGTTTGCTTATTTAATATATGAGGAAATATACTTTATGAACTGTTTTGATGACTGAATTAATTTGGGAAATTAATTTGATTATTTAAATCACTATAGAAAAATTGAATTTGGTTAACTGTCCTCGAGAGGAAAGTAATTTGAATAATTAAAGAAATGTGAAAACTGCATATTATAAATGGACTTAACAAAGAAAGCGGTTCCGCTTAAGTCAGTGAATAGCGAGTAAAACGGTTTTGATTAACCAGAACTAGCAAAGTATAAAGTATGATTAAGTGAATTTAATCTATTTAGGTATAAGAAACTCTTAAAATATCGGACCTATCAATGAAAAACGTGTTGGATGAAAATATTAATAAAAGGAAACCTAAGGTTGGTGCTACAGTGATGCCTGAGTTTCCGGAATTCTTTTATCAGAGTATTATACACGGGTAAGTCCAGAAAAGAAAAATTTCATAACGCTATTAGGGAAGGAAATTGCTGTGTAAATGTGTAACGGGTCTTAGCATATCGGATGGATAGAATCCAGCCCTAGACTAAGCAACGGAGAGTATAATGATAGGTGTCCGTTGAGGCACGGGAATACAAGATGTGCGAGTTTTCTATAATGTGCACGACACATGTGTCGACTATCGCGTGCTTGGGTGGGAAACGCTGTCCAATATAACTTCTTTTTTTCTATGTAAAAAATGAACTAAAATTGGTAGTTGTTTTTTGTTATCAGGAATATAAAATTTCCATTTATAAAAACCAACTCATTCTGCAGGCTCTTGACTCCCAACCTTAAGTTTCTTGTAAGGTGTTGAAATACTGTACATTGTATAAATATTTTATACAATGTACAATATTTCAAAGTTTAGTTTGGCATAAACTGTTTAATACTGTTATAAAGTATTCATTTGGTTTAATATAATCTGATAAATAACTATCAATATTGTTACAAAATATACAGATCTTCTTTAGTTTCATATAAGCTGACAGTCAATTTAGCGTTTTCGTTTTCTTCTTGTTTTTTTATACTTAACTAAATGGCGAGATAAATGGTTCATTTAACTTGGATAAAAATAAGTTCGTGTGGATTGAGTAAATGTGTTGTCTTTCAGTACATGAGTATGCAACGATGTTTTGAAAGTAACATTATAAGACAGGTTCTTTTAAAAGCAAAAACAAACACAGTTAATCATTCACACTAATGTAGTACAGAGTATATATGGGTGGTTGACTTCTCTCCACAAAGCCCAACTGTTTGGATAGTTTGATGATTTTCATATTTGAGCAGTTGTGCAGCATAGCCTTCGAAAGAACTTGAAGCGTGTTGAGCTGAAAAGTGAAACCTGTTTACCAATCTCAAGATTTCGTTAGAAAAAAAGTTACTTCAGTTAGTTTACCAACAGTAACAAAACTATTTACAAAGTGTCATTAAGTGCGTTCACTGTTTAGTTTACAAGCATTAGGAAAACTAGTTGCTAAGTCTTATTAATTGTGTTCATTCGGGCAGTTCTCGTATTTTCACATATTTTCTACACTCTGACTTTCCTGCTAGTATTTACTGATTAGTAGATTATTAATAAAATGTAAGAGGTAAGAGCAATTATTCGTTCTCAGTAACATGTTTTATCCTGATCTTGAACGGTCGAAATGATTTCGAGTTTTTTTTGTTTTTTTTACCTCACCCTGGAAGCAGAGCAACTGGCAAACAGTAAGGACAGCGATAGACTTCAAGATGTCAGGGAATTAATGGTGACTTGCCAGTTAAGAGTATTGGTTCTTCTTTTGATAACGAATACACTGTCTATCTAAAGATTAAAGAAGGTTTTCTATGGAGCAGTTCGTGTGACTAAGCGATTTGTAGAAAAATAAAACAACAAAGTTATATATGTGAGAAAGAGTGTCACTTGGATTAAAAGAACAACATGCATATCAATATCGTTGATCTTTTACCCTGTGTAAACGGATAACAAAAAAAAAATACATAAAATAAAATAATTATCGTTTTCCTCTTACTTAATTTATTTAACATTTTTGATATTAATTACTTTATCGAGGAGTTGTGTAAATATTGCCATAAAATGTTTAAAAAACTTTGTTTTTTAGTTGTTTTAGATTAAGTTATGTACGCCTGTAGTCCACGACTTTGTTTGCCTATTATAGTAACGAATGAGTGACACATAAGGAATTAAAAAATGCCATTAATGTTACAATTAATACCAACAGTTATTGCTGAGTTTCAGATGTGTTTTGATTAGAGAATGGGTGATTTCACAAAGTTTATTTTATCCTTTCTTTATTGAATGTTGTAACAAGAAAAAATATTAAAGTTCTCATTGTAGTGAAATCTGTGGACCCTACCGATAATGAACGGTATAAAAACAAGTTAGTAATCTGAGGGCTAAAAAATGAAAATACGTTATACCTCCAATCTAATATTCGAAGTTTTGGACATCCATATAAGGATATTTATTGTTTTTGTAATCACATTAAAACAGTATATTTATCGACAGAAGTAGCTTTAAAATTCTCAGTTAAATTCACACTTCTTTACAAAAACAAACAAATATGACTTTATTAAAATCCAGTTTCTTTCAAAGATTTATCCATTTTTGAGAATATTTAAAAATGTTTCCTTCAAAAATTTCTTACTTATGACTAAAGTTGTTATCATGATAGTCTACTTTTGACAAAATTAACATTTCTTTTTAATATTACATATTTGTAATTAACTTTAAAGTGTATTTAAAGTATTATTTGTATGTGCTTAAAAAATCTGCATCTTTCATGATTTGGGTTGTAGGTATGTTATAAGAGTGACAGCCAAATCCCACTGTTCGGTTGACAAGAGTAGCCCAAGAGTGACGGTAGGTGCTGTTGACTAGCTGACTTCCCTCTTGCCTATCATTTAAAAATTAGGAACGGCTATGCGAAGATAGCCCATGCATAGTCCTGCACGAAAATTCTAGAACAAATAAGACAAAAATGAGTAATACTTCAAAAGATTTTTCATTTGTGGCTAAAGTCAGTATTTCCAGTAAAGAATATTTGATGCAAAATCTTCAAGTAATTTTGTGCTGTAGTATTTACTAAGAAGACGGGTTGTCATAAAGCCTATGGGCAAACATTATCTGAATATTCACAAAAACTTGTATTATCTGAAAATAAAATCATTTGTCATTTACTCTTTTATACACAGAATTAAAGAATTTCTTCAAAACGTAATTATTTTAAATTATAGGTTTTCATTGGTAGATAGCAGCTGTACTACATGAGCTAGAGCAAACTTTTATGGTTATTTAGATAACCTTGATAATGAATATATAACGTGAGTGTAAATTATTATTCAGAATTATAAAATGTAATAAACTACCAAAACAACTGATATAGTAAAACTACAACAAAAATGACC
>NW_013666243.1:310706-321168 GCF_000517525.1 Limulus polyphemus
TTATGTATATATATATATATGTGTGTGTGTGTGTGTGTGTGTATATATATATGTGTGTGTGTGTTATGTATATATATATATATGTGTGTGTGTGTGTGTGTGTGTATATATATATGTGTGTGTGTGTTATATATATATATATATATGTGTGTGTGTGTGTGTGTAAATATATCTGTGTGTATTATATATCTGTGTGTGTGTGTGTAGGATTACCAAAAAATGAAAAACGAAGTTCTCTTTTTTATCACTTTACAACATACTTAAGACAGAAAACACCTTGGTGGAAGAACTTACTTCAACAACCTCAAGTCAAGATTAGCTGTAATATTTTGGTTTTAATATTCTGTTATTTTTTACATGACTTGTATTAGAATAAGAATTTTTTTCCCATAGAACTTAAACTTCTACTAAAAACATAAAGTTATATACTCGAAGCAAACACCATATATCTATTTCTTATGATTTAACACACACACACCTATTAATAACATGTCACATAAGCTCTTTGGGGGAAAATTTGTAAAAAT
Organism: Limulus polyphemus; assembly: GCF_000517525.1. Taxonomy (NCBI): domain Eukaryota; kingdom Metazoa; phylum Arthropoda; class Merostomata; order Xiphosura; family Limulidae; genus Limulus; species Limulus polyphemus. The sequence continues at coordinate 311,234 of NW_013666243.1, forward strand.
CAAATTGAAGAATGTAAACAGTTCATTAGAACATAATAGAAAATATATAATAACTAAGGAAGAGACGCCACTACCTGAGAAAAACAATTCATTAGAATAGAATAGAAAAGATATAATAACTTAAGAAGAGACGCCACTACTTGAGAAAAACCTTTAATTAGAATAGAATAGAAAAGATATAATAACTTAAGAAGAGACGCCACTACTTGAGAAAAACTGTTCAGATCTATCCGGTACAGATCATTAAAGTAGGGACAGAATAAATTCATGACGGGTGAGTATAGCTTAGTGATGTAGAATAACCTAAAAGGGAACATTAACGAACGGTGTATGTTTACTTAGTTAACCTAAGAGGCCTTGAGGTTTTTGCTGGAATCACGTATACAAGAAACATGTTTTCTCAATCCTTAATGCTCGGATTCATATACCTAATCCAAAATTACTTCTTTGAGAAGTGCCCATCTATAACCCATAAAACATAACATCTCTTTTACACTAAAGGAATCGCGAAACTAAGGTAAGCACTTAATAGCAGAACAAAGTAACTCTTTTTTTTTTCTTCAGACTTTAGCTACAAAATCTCAATCATTATCATAATTTATGTAAAATGAAAATATTGTTATTTAAGTTCAAATTACTTTAAACTCTCTTTCCTAAGCCAAAGCAATTACACATGTAGGCTTAATATTTTTAACTGGTTAGTAGGTTAAGTCAAGATAGTTTTAATTTTCTTTTCACTTAGGAGCAATCACAAATGTGAGAAGAAGCTTACTACGTTCGTTGTCTAGTACAAGGTAATTTAAACTCTGTCCGTTTTTATATATATAAGAATCACGTACGTGATGGGAGTGTACTTTTAAATGTTCGTGATTTACAGCTTATCTAATAACTGCTGAAAACATAATAACATTCTGTTAAAGGGTGGAAGCTCGTCAAACGGCTTACATCAAGCACCTTAACTCTTCTCAAGAAAGGAGTTAGAGTTTACTGATTCTACACCATTAGGCTGAAAATCACACTCCCAAAACATTCCATCACACCACGGTGTCAACCCCCTTACTTCTTAGTAGTTAAAAAAAAAGGCAGCTAACAGTTTCACTGCTTCAGTAATAAAGATCTATTTATTGCTACAACTCCGTGACTTTCTGCCCAATTCCAATAACCTGTATGGAGAATCAAATTATTTTTCTGATTATGTTGTTGCATCGCTGGTTGGAGGGGAGAAGAAACTTTCAATAAACTAGAAATAGGGCACTTCTCTTTCATTCTAAGTATAATCTCATGATACAGTGATGGTTAAAGTAATGTAGTTGGAAATAACATGTGATTTAAATGTAGCTTTTGTGTCTGGATGTAAACTTTTAATTTGTTAGACCAGGTTTGATAAACTATGTGCCACTTTTTACGTATTACAATTTCGAATGGTCTGAAACTGAGTTTACTGATAAATTTAAATTTAGTAGTTAAATTGTACTTTGGATTTAGCAGTTAAGTAAAAGCCGATATATAGTCAGTTTATGATATTTGCCAACAAGATTGATACATCCACAGTTTTATTTTTTTAACACAAACATGTTTTAATATACAGACAACAATAATGCAATTTACAATGACAGTTATTACAAATAATTATTAGAAACAATGATTTATAAACAAAAGTTTCACAAACTTACAAGCAGTATATAGTCTTCTTTCAAGTCTGGAAATTCTTTGATATGTTATAGAGTTCAAGATGAGCGAGTTAATTACGAGTTGACGTAGGTATAATTCACTTAACAGGGAGCTAGCTAGCTTTGTCCTTCGTTATTTACCAGCCACACACGCCGAATTTTCCACGATGAAATTATATAATGTTTTCGTAAAAATACTAATGTCCCATGAGAATTTACTGAAGTTAAATGTTTTGTAATGTTCGAACTTTGTAAATGCTCCTGGTGAAATATCTGAAGTTTTCCGACTGATAAGCGTTATAACAATCACAGTTATAGCTTCCGAAGTTTATAGCACACCAATTAAAGCAACCCAATAATAGATACTGTTTTTTGACGCGTCGCTTTGGTTATATTTATAGGCGTGTGGAGGCTTTCTTGAAATTTCAGTTTTCTGTAACAATAGGACGCTAACACAAGCGTTTACGTACACACATATATTGTTGATTCTTACACTCGAGAACCTTCTACAACTTTGGAGAATAGGCGGGAGTTTCGCAAGACATATTTAACACTATAAGCTATGTATGTTTCTAAACTTGAATTTAATCTGAATAAACGTCGATAGTAAAATAAATATACAATAATAAATCCGTCACACACTTTTTTTAATCAGAATTAACACCAAAGATGTAGTGTTAGCTTAAGAATTGCTTCGCCATATCTTCATAGAGGAACCATGCTGTGAAATAAAAACCCAAAAACGAAACTTTTATATGAGTAATTTGCACAAATCGCGTAAGAAAATTACAGTATGGGCAATACACAAAATTTAGGCTATGATAGCATATACATGGTGAGCATACAGAAAAAGTTTACAAAATTTAGCTACAAAACGGTTAACGAAACTTACGATAACATGGAGTAAAAATATAAAAAATATGCACTGTACACGAATAAAAGATGCATAAAAACCCTATATGAACCTACGTAAAAATACAAGAAACACTTTCAAAGTCTGTATTACCCCTACTTAAAACATGCAGTACCATACAATAAACATATATCGATTCTGAACTTTTAATGTTGCATACATAATATCAGAATTGTAATTGTAGTAATTAAGTGACAGAAGGAACCCTCCTTCCAAACTGTAACTTAAGTCCTATATTACAAAGGTATTCTACCTTAATAATTACAGAGAACAGAGCAAATAATACCAACAATTTTGAAATAGGTGGTACAAATATAAGTTTAACAAGGAACACAGAAAATGGAAACAGAACATTTGTTTTATAAGCATTCAATCACAAGTGGATGGTTTCAACACGAGACATACTCTAAGCATTAAAAAGAGAAAGAAAAAAAGGCGTATGGATATTTTAAAGCTTACTCTAAGTATTAACCAAAATACAGTAGGTAGATATGCCTGCAAGATAAGCTTCAAAAATAAATGTTCTGTTTAATGAATAAAACACCAATATCTATTCATCCTACACAATGACTACGAGTTATAGCTAAACAAATTGTTTATTGTTATAGCGCTAAAGATCGGGGTTCGATACCCGCCTTAGTTACAACGCAACTATCCCACTGTGTACTTTTGGACTTAAAAACAAATAATATTTGTCCTTAATAAACTGCTATATTAATATATACAATAAAGTTGTTATTGTAATCAAACAACTCCAACACTATTAGGTTGTCAATCATATGTCACGCCCCGCCTCTATAGTATGCTCCCCTGCTGGCTAGATCATTAAGACCGATGGTTGTCTGGGTAACGATGACATATTAAGTTAAGGTCCTAATTCAGCTGCGGGAAGCTAAACTGTATTCAGCTTTAATTACATTAACGTTCCCCGCTGTGGGACACACCTGGCTTTACAAGAGAGAGTGTTTGCTTGTAGGTTTTCACCAGCAAGCCAGATTGTGAACTCGGTTTCAGAATAAAAAATATTTACCAAACATAAAAAATTCGTATATGAGAAATTTTATAGAATAGTCTTATTGGAACTTTTATATTTTAGCTTCACATTTACATTCTGTTACAGTTTTGACGTATCGTGAATCTTCGTCTTATTGTTTTAAACATCCGTTTAAATAGTTTAGAATAGATTCAGGAAAAGCCACGCTTGTTAAGAATGGAGAAATTTACGGTAAGGCGAAACATTAATTTCTAGCACAGCATCTTAAAGTGTTTCTAGCCCATAACCTGTTGTTAATATTTTGAAATGTCCACAAAAGTATGTTTGTTAAGTTTTAGTTCTAAGAAATTGGTACTTCTATCAATTAAGTGACTTATGTGATATATTTCTGTACCTTAATGACTGTAGGTGGGAGATGAAATGATATGATGCCTCTATATACAGGTACACATTTTTGATCAAATCTGGGGTATTGCCATAGCTATTCCAAAAGTTGGAATATTTCTGAACACAACTAAACAATCTTACAGCCCATTAATAAATAACAGCTTCATATATGTTTAGACTAAGAGAAATAAGCAAGCTAAAAGTGGTAAAATTATTGTTGTTCTTCTCCTTGTTAAAGAGGCAAACCTTATAATAAACAGAACAAGTAGTAATATGAAAATAAAAAAGGGAGCCAGGTTTTGTCTAATGTTTTCTTGTTTAACTTATCCACTTTTACAGTATATCCTTACAAGGTTTGCCTTTTTATATAACTTGGTTCTTTTTTATATCATATGTTTATATGACTGAAGTTTTTATTCTATTTTGGCTGTTTATGTTTATATAAAATATTTCGATCAGATCAAATATTACGATTAAATATCTTTGTTACATGTTTGTATATACTTAATTGACTTTGAATTATGTGACTGAAAATTATCTTTCGCCTCACTAGTGAAGACTGTTTTTCATATAACAACTAGCATTATATTTATATGTTTAACATTCAAATTGGTTTACGACCAAATAAGTTTAAAGCTACGAAAGTTTTCGATATACATAAGTTTAAAAATACATGAATGTTAAAAACCTTACAACAAAGTTTATAAAAATATGGCGTGTCGTTGGTCATTTGTTTTCACTGCTTTGTGTTATTAAGGGTAAGTGCCATATGGCATTAGCCGTGTTTGATCAAGTGCCGTCATACAATGAACTGCCACGTTTCACCAACCAAGCAGAAACAGACCGAACGAATGTTTCACGTACCTTGGCCACCTCTGTCGGCCGTAATAACAGTAAATCGCTTGTCTACATCAGCTTTAATGTGCATTACATTAGGTTTCTACGAAAGTCTTTATCAGCATTCAAGCGCTTCAGTTAGCACATTAACGTAGGGACTTTCCACACAGGCTCCATTGTAGAGATCATCACGTATGTCAACACTTAAGTTGAAAAATAAATGCAGCAGATATCTGGTTAAAATCCATATGATATTACATGCATTATTAGAAATAGTCACGTAATATTAAAATGCGGTAACATAATTACACAAATTTAATTGTTATGCATGTTAATGTTAATATGTATATATCATGTCAGAGAGAGAGGAGCTTCCCCCGTGTCTTTAAAAGCACAAATTATATTTTATAGGCTAAAATAGGTAATCTTGAGAAATTACATGACAAGATTGTGTTGGGTTCGGTTTATTTTCAGTACGGTTTTAGTGCCATAACAAGACCTGAAAATTAATATTACATCCCAAAAATGTCTCACAGCCTTTACGACGTTTGTTCGAAACATTAAAGGCCAAGTGATACAAAGAAGTTGAGGGGTGATATTTTTAATCCAACGCATATTACAAAGAACACTCAGGGAAAGAAAATTTATGAAAAAAACAGTGTAGTATTTATACACTAGTATGATATTTCTGGTTTAGAGGTGCATCACTCACTCACAACTAGATATAGGTTTGAGTTGATGGATCATGTGACAACAAATGAAAAGATAAAAAGACAGAAAGGTTTGACGAGCAGTGTACTACCTTAATCACGTTTCTATTCTGAAAGTCAAAATAACTGAGCATCGTGTTTACACTTAAACCAATAAAATAACAAACCAAAACTGACGAATACGAATAAAGATAACTTGTAATTACGTTGGGATTAGGAAACATATTATTAAAAAACACGCTGGTTGACGAAATAACGAAAGAAAAACTTACGAAAACTTGAACAACAAGAAATTCCAGTTCAAGAAGTATAAACCTCTAAGACACAGCCAACAATAAGAAATCCCTAGAGATGAAATGTCTTGGTACACACAGGTACTATCGCATCAAGAAAGCACTAAGCTTTATATACAACTGTGGTGTTTTCGGGTAAAAACGATGTCCCGACAAGCAACAGCTAGGCAAACCCGCAAACTACAGCAGATTCAACCAAGAAATAAGGAGAGCGTGATATAGTCGATAACTTGAGTTGTATGATAAATAAACAGATTGGATACATTTCAATGACAGTGAAAACAACCTTTATTTAAACACAACAGTGTGCATACTTGTGTAGACAAGAGGACGATCTTCCCTACTGGATCAGTGAATAGCTCGTCAGCTTTCCGTCTCTTAAGATCAGTGAATAGCTCGTTAGCTTTGCGTCTCTTAAGAGGACTTTCTTCCGAACTTGTCACGATATAAGCCACGTAGAACTAAACCAAGAAAGTGCGAAGATCCCAGACATCAACTTGTTTTCTTTGTGTAGTGGACAGTGTCACCTCGTGACTTCTGTTTCCTGACAGCATTAGTCAGCTACCAGATTCAGTTGACTCATATTTTGGCTAGCAAAGGATACTCCAGTTCTAATTAATTTTAACCTAAGTTCAAGATATACCAAAATTCCCTCGCTGATAGAAGATTTCATCTAACATAAGAACAAAGGGCTGAGGTGGCGAGAACAACATAATATTCAACACCTTGAATCATGTGCTGCCGCCATGACAGTGTAGAAATTAAATAATCAATAATTTAGAATTATATCACTATAGATGGTGGGAGAACATGTCATGCCCGCATACCACACAATTGTTACATACAGTAGCTAAGATAAACCTCACTTGGTTCTGCTTTAGAGATTGTCCTCCAAAAGTTAGGTTCACAAATTTACAACAACCTTCTTTTGTTACACGAAGTACGGAAACCAAAAATACTTTAAAACTGCATATGTTCGACATTCATTACTTACAGAAGGGTATAGTAATGGTGGTAATATTACCACACAAGGATCCACACCTCTTTTACTTTGTATGTGTATGTCTTTGGTGCATAGCTTCCGTTTTGTGTGGTAACCTACATCTGGAAGGAAGACTCATGGGGGTGTCTAACTGTAGGTCATTTTGGGTGTACATTTAGTACTCTGTACATAATGAGATTGGCGTTTATATATTGTTGTATGGATATTGTCACTGATTTCTACATATTACACCGTGCATAATGACCTTGGTGTTTACATACTTTCACATGAGTAGTGTCACTGAAGTCTACATAGTACTCTGTAAATGATAATATTGACGTTTATATAATGTTATATGGATGCTGTCACTGAATTCTACATATCACTTCGTCGATAATGACCTTGAAGTTTATATATTGTTTTATGGATAGTGACACTGAAACCCCCATATTACTCTAAGGATGTTGAGATTAAAAGTTACATGTCAGTCTAGAAATAATGACATTTAGGTATTCATGTTGCTGTATAGGAATAACGATATTTATGTCTGTATAGTGTTCTAGGTATAACGACATCTATATATTGCTTTAAGAATAGTGACACCGAAAGCTGCATTGACGTTTATATTATTCCTTTGAAAATAATGAGCATTGAAATATTTTCAAGTTTATAACATCAATTAACATATACGTCTATTGATTGTTTTAAAGATGTGTAGATCAGTGTAAGAATATGTCTTGTATTTTTATATAAGTGCAACTCAAACAAAGCCAAGCATAGGAGGGCGTAAACAAACATTTTAATAAGTGCTCGTGTTTACCCTAAAATTATCTTCAACTTATCAACGACATTAAGGATGTTATTTGTCCTTTTATTTAAATCCGACTCCCCGTATCTTGAATTTAAATCAAAGTCACAATGCAACCGAGATCATGTATCGGTCAGGACGGAAAAAAAAATCTTTACTCGGTAAATTCTGGCAGCTACCGGTCATAAAAACAGACTGATTAGTGGCCTATCAGCGGACCAAGCTTTGCACCAGACACGGAAGCAACTAGCCTTTATATCTATGTTAACTGCGTCAGTTAATTAATTTTTTAAAATGGTTTGAAAAATGAGACCTTAAGTTATTAATTAACATTATTATAAGTATAGGTTGATGTTTTACAAACTCAAGAAAACAACATCTATCCATTTATATCAATCTATGTTTTGATGATCACGTGCTATATGCCCCTGGTAACGCCTATTAAACGTTCTTCTTTATTAAAAGTCTTTCATGTGCACGGGAAAGGAATCTATTCACAGATGTCTACACTTATCGCACTTCTCACAAGATGCTTTTCTCGCGTGGATATTCCCGCCAATACTCCTAAAATCCAATTATGTAAAGGAAATTGCCGCGTAAGCGCTTATCTCTGAGCTGGCGAATTTTTAATTAATTTTGACAAGGTTTTATCGGTGACTTCAAGATTCTAGACCACTGCATTGCGGGTATCGTAGGAAGACCGACTGATGGAGAGGACAATGCACCTTGACTTTTTATCTGAAAATGATATGAAAATTCGCCAATTGGAATATAAGTTTCTTTATTTGAGAATGTAACTGAAAATGTGTTTCAGGTGTTGAATTCTCGAACCTCTCAGGAATCACTCAAAATGAGAGTTAATTATTGCTAAAAGTATGAGGGTAATTGTTAATGTGTTTTTAATTATTTTTGCCGACTACTCTAAATATAGTTGGGTTTGAGAAAATCATTCTCAATATTATGTAGTAAAACTTCTACTATATCTAGAACTGGCATGCATATCTTGTCACAGTTCATTTCAACTAAAATATACTGTACCTTGGTTACTTTCGTCTTTAAATCAAAAACAGCAGTTATTTTCTTAATGCTCTTTACCTTCAAGACACTCTGACTAATCATTAAAGTTCCAGTTGAGTGTTACAAGAGCTATTTTACATTATTCACCCTCTGTGAAATTATTCCTGAAAATCCCAATAAAGTATTTATATTCCTCATACTCTGAGCAGTTTCCGTTAAGCACTACAAACACTGTTTTAAATTCATCATAATCTGAGTAGTTATTCCTGAGGCCCCCATCAAGCTCTAGAAGCGTTTATTTACATTCATCACACTTTAAGTACTCGATTCTACAGACCCTATTAAGTGCTGTAAACACCGTTTTACATTCATCATAATATGAGTAGTTATTCCTGAGGCCCCCATCAAGCTCTAGAAGCGTTTACTTACATTCATCACACTTTAAGTACTTGATTCTACAGACCCTATTAAGTGCTGTAAACACCGTTTTACATTCATCATAATATGAGTAGTTATTCCTGAGGCCCCCGTCAAGCTCTAGAAGCGTTTACTTACATTCATCACATTCTGAGTAATCATTCCATTGTGGTAAACTATTAGATTGTTATCCGATAGATAATTAGTTTTATACAAGAACAAAAGGTTTTTAGAAAGTAATAAAAATAAAAATGTAAATGCTCAAGTTGTGTAAGTAGCAAAATGTAATGGACAAGATACAAAGTGTGACAAATAAAGAATTATTTATTATTCTATTATACAAAAAATATTTATTGTTCTATTATACAAAAAACAATGAAGATAATAGAAGTTGGATTGTATTTTTGTATCTGTGGCAAATCTACTAAAGCTATCTGCCACCATCTCCAATTTTGAATTATGGGATATAGGGAAGGCAGCCAGTTAGCAGCACTCTATCACTCTTACCAGCTGCTCTTAAAACGCATCTATAGCTTAAAGACTGAGGCACAGTTTTCGGTATCACATGGATTCGAACTCGACTCGCTAGTTCTGTAGTTTTGCCACTGGGCAAACCGTATCCAGTTGAAGATAGCAATTGAACTCGCTAGTTCCGAAATCTGTAGTTTTGCCACTGGGCAAACCGTATCCAGTTGAAGATAGCAATTGAACTCGCTAGTTCCGAAATCTGTAGTTTTGCCACTGGGCAAACCGTATCCAGTTGAAGATAGCAATTGAACTCGCTAGTTCCGAAATCTGTAGTTTTGCCACTGGGCAAACCGGTATCCAGTTGAAGATAGCAATTGAACTTCGCTAGTTCGAAAGTCTGTAGTTTAGACCTACTAGGTACAAACCGGTATCCGAAGTT
>NW_013666243.1:321189-341397 GCF_000517525.1 Limulus polyphemus
GACTTACGGACTTAGTTCTAGTAGTTTAGACCAACTTGGGCAAACCGTATACCAGTTAGAAGACTAGCAATTGAACTCGCTAGTCCGAAATCTGTAGTTTGCCACTGGGCAAACCGTATCCAGTTGAAGATAGCAATTGAACTCGCTAGTTCCGAAATCTGTAGTTTTGCCACTGGGCAAACCGTATCCAGTTGAAGATAGCAATTGAACTCGCTAGTTCCGAAATCTGTAGTTTTGCCACTGGGCAAACCGTATCCAGTTGAAGATAGCAATTGAACTCGCTAGTTCCGAAATCTGTAGTTTTGCCACTGGGCAAACCGTATCCAGTTGAAGATAGCAATTGAAAAGTTTGCAAGATGAAGACTGAACAATAAGGAATTAAATAGGAGTGGTGACCGATCTTGGGCGGAGAGACAACACAGTGAAACGTGAAGTAAGGTATGCTGACAGGATGGTGTAGCACAAGATTCCTTCGAAACTACCTCACTTGACGATGACCAGAACAATAACTCCACAAAACGGATAAAAATTTCATTCAGACACACTAACCTTTATACAGGGTTAATGGACCTCATAGAGGTTGAACCTTAGTGTTATGCTCTTTATTTGCCTATGGCAACTGAATGTGGGACTTCTATCAAGAGTTAAATGCTGTGAATGTCAGTCACTGAGGACACGTTAAAGTACTCTATTTAATAGCATCACAATACACTAGAGCCCTGAAAAGCGTATTTAATTCCCATCACTTTACTTGGAATTAAGGTGGTGCAAAAAGTTTGAATACAAAAATTTGTGTATAGATAAAATATGAATTAATGAAGGTAAAATTATCTGTGCAGGTAAAAATTCGACAACTACAAATATTATCAAATGCTCTCAGCACTCTGATGCATTTGGAGTTTTGGCACAAAACCGATTTTAATGACCACGTGATGCAGTAAATTTCGAGCAAAATCTATATAAGTTATTTTCCATAATTTGTTCCACCATATGATGCTAACATCAGAAAACTTTATGTTATGAGATTAAAAACGCGAATATCCTTTATTTTAAACAATATAATGTATTTTGTTCAATATCAAGAGGTATTTGCCTGACATTTTTTCAGTTAGGTATGCTTATTTAACAGATGTTAAAAGCCTCGACTTATTCTTCATTTCGCTGCACTTCTCTGAGTTAGACTGGTTTACTGCTCATCATTCTTATTCAGATGAAACGAATGCAAACTAAATTGATCAAATTGAAAACGAAAAGAAACATTTATAAGATAAATGATTTTTAATGTTCCTTTTTCTCTTTACCATATCAATATAACTCAGATATTGGTATATAAAACATAAACAAATTAATGGATTACTCCTTTCCCTTTTAGTCTGTTCCATGAATTTTTGTAGCATGCTATATTATTGAATGGTGAAAAAAAAGGCATTGAAATAAATCCTAACAAATTTATATTTTTATAATTAATGTGATGTTTTGTGTTATGCAGAACTACCATACATTTTCTACCTCCTTGTATGGATATCCACTTTTTAAAAATTTCATTCATTCATGTGTATTTGCGGTTTTCACATCATTTTGGAGAATAAAGATGTTAAGTTCCTTTCGCTATAGCAACATGCTGTTCTGTATTACTAATCTAAATTACCACCTGAGCTTACTATGAGAAAATTACTTTAAAGTTGAACATACTATGTAAGTGTTACGTATTGAGAATTTGAAATAATCCAAAGCTGCGTTAAATAATTTAACTTTTGAATTGTATCCTGGATTTAGTGTTTAGAAATATGCCGATATTTTATTTAATTTACGCTATTTGCCAATAGGATTGATTCACACCGTTTTTGTTTTGACACAAATACGTTTTAATATATATGTATGTATATATATATACAACAGTGTAATTTACAATGGCAACTATTACGATTAGTTATTACAAACCAAGTTTCACAAACATAAATTTCAGTAACTTACAAATAGCCTAAAATTGTTTCCCTAGTTCAGAGTCTCCTTGATATCCAGCGAGTTAATTTGAAGTCGATGTACGTATCAATTATCGGGAAACTAGCTAGCTTTGTCAGGCACTGAATTGTTGGACCGTCGAAGTAAGATAATATTTTCATAAAACCGCTAGTGTCCGATGAGAAATCAGTAATATTTTTGGACAGATATTAACGTTTGATGAGAATTCACTGACGTTCGAAATTTATAACTGTTCCTGGTCAAATGTCGTATATTTTCCGGTTGATAAGGGTTAGTAAAATCACAGTTTATAGCTTACACGGTTATAATAGTTTCCTAGTAGACTTGTCTCTTCTCTGTTCTCTGTTGTTTTTATAGGCGAGACACATTTTCTAGAAACTTCTGATAATACCGGTTACGGAAGTGGATATATTGATGATTTTTGTGTTCACCAAGATTCTACAATCTTGGAGAATTGGCGGGAGTTTCGCCACACGGTAAGCTAGTTTGTTTGTTTGTTTAAATTCATGCACGAAACTACACAATGGGCTATCTGTGCACTGCCCACCACGGGTATCGAAACCCGGTTTCTAGCGTTGTAAGTCCGTAGACATACCGCTGTGCTACTGGGGGTCCGGTAAGCTAGACACGCTTTCAGTTATAAACTTATTCGAAACAAACGTTGACATTAAAATAAATATATAACAAATTCGTTATATGCAACACATATCAGATAATACAAGTCACGCATATTTCTAAATGCAAATTCAATCCAAACAATGTTCATATTAAAAATAAATACATAATGATAAATTCGTTACAGTAAGGGTAGACTTTGGTCTTTCCACTTGCAAGTTAAGTTATATCTCGAAGTTATAACCTCCATTAATTTCGAATGGGAATGACCAATATTCACGTGGGTATTGTGAGTCGCCCTGGGTAAGTGTAACTTTATATTTGCATATAAGTGATGTTTTCTCAGAATGGAATACATATATAGAGAGAATAATATTTTTCTTAACTTCAACCTTTACAAATATTTCAACAGCTTTAGCGCACCAGTAAAGGTGACCATCCATTTATCTGAACTATTATAAAATACCTGTATTTTGCTGCGAGTTTCAAAGGTCCCTTCATGATTCACAGGGGCTCCAATGTACCAGTAGATATCCTTAATTGCTTCTATAGATATTACAAGGCAGTCCATATCTCCAAGAAGTCGTTAATGCAACCGCCGTTGGTCCATTAACTTGTGAATGGGGGTATTAATATAGTTTCAAATATGGTACCCCTGGGATACTGTTTGGGGCTAGGAACACGAAATCCGACTCCAGATTCGAGTTTAACAATCCTGCAAACCTCTTCTAAAACCCATAATGCATAGATAACCTTGCAGGGATGCGATGCCTTAGCTTCCTTCTGTATCCCAAATAATAGGTGTATGGGGATTATGCCATATAAATAAGGACACCCCCAGACCATCCCGAAGTCCAAGTTTGATCCAAAACTGTGGAAGGAGTTTGCAGACAAACAAATTCACAAACACATAACAGGAATTAATATAGGATAACAATACACACACATAGTTGTATTCAGTCTCTTTCTTTTGCAAGTCCAATCATAGTTACAAAACTCAGAATTAGTTCATAATAAACATCTTGGTCGAATTTCCTATTGTTCTAAGGACCTATCTTCTTCACTTTCGGAGGAAATCAATTTTGCTCGAGAATACCACAGAGCAGATAAGAATGCCCACATTTTGGTGTAATTACCACTGGATATATTATTGCAGAGTTTGCTTCTGATGTGTCTGTTGCTATTTACTTGTACTCTTGTGTTGTTGAGTTTTGAAATGCTTCTTTCTTCAGGAAATAGCATTTTCCACAGGTGAGAGAACTTATGACCAATAGAAAAAGGTGGCTATTGAAAGTAATTGGTTTTCAGATATAAATTTTGGGTCAAGGAGAAGTTTTCTTCTGAACAAACGACTTTTGCCCATGACATGGTGGTCTTTAACTTCTTTTTTTTGTTACATCTGCAGACTCAGGAAGGAGAACTGCTAACATCTGGTGCACTCAGATCGAGTTCTCTCACTGTAGATCAACCTCAGTGGGAGTAAAATATAGACAAGTGATGATCATCATACTGGTTTAGAGCCTGAGATCACATGAGGCAATCTATACAGGAATTGCTCACAAAATGAAGGTAGTCATCTCGAACCTTGATTCTGGAATTAGCATCCTCAAAGTGAAGTAAACTTACTGGTATTCTTCATCTTTCACACAAGCGAATTGATGTCCTGTGGGAAAGTTATTAAATGGTAGTCATACCAAGCCCAGGAACGTGTAAGGGTGTTCTCTGATTTACTACGGATAATAATTAGTGCATTTTTTTACCATGCAATATGATAAAAGAGCCCGTGCATGAAATGTACAGTTTCCTTTCCAAAAGCAAGCAGCATTAGCTCAGGCAGTTATCTGCTTAAGGAAGGATGAATTTGCAATGTTTTTCTGTAATTATGGGTGATTCGTTATTTAGCTTCACACTGCAATAATTGTCAACATGGCAAGCCAAGTGGAAGAACAAAGGCTAACAGTAATGCTAGGGTTGCATCTGTTAGGCCACATGCAAAAGAGAGTACAAGGTTATCAATACATTTGAGATCACTAGTTGAGGACTGTGCAAAGAATCTCGAATCAATGCAGAGATAACAAGTCATTGACCTGTTGGTTGAATATCCAGATTTTGCATAACCCCACGACTAGAGGGCACCAAATTGTTTCACATATCCGTGCTACTATTCGAATTGAGATGTTCAGCATTGGTGTATACAATGCTTGGAATGCACCAACAACAACAAAAAAAACCACCTAGCAAAGAGTTGATTGTTCTCCTCTGCAGAGTATAGTCCTGGATATCGCTGTTCCAGTCTTGGAGATTGAATAAAGTAATTGGTACATAATAGGTGCAATCAACAAATCACCAAGTGGATTAAGGCTTATCAGTTGGTAAATATTTAAACCCAGTAATAGATTATGTGTTGGTACAGCACTGGATAGCCTGGTTGACAGCACTATAAGGGATTCACATGGAACTACCTTTAACAGCCAACTGTTTTCTGAATTCTATAATGTGTTCAATGTGGTGATGATGCACACACATAATAACACCCTTAATCAGATGGTTTAGCAGAATGAGTGATAGAGACTAGCCATGTTTGTTAATCATGGTCAATATGACTAGTACGAGCATTTGTCATATGTCAAGATGGTGTACATAGCAACTGAATACGGATCTACAGTATGTCTAAAAAAGATACCAACAGGTTGTTTCCCAAACATACTCATTTTCAAACAGGACATCCCGATCCCTGTAGATGTGATTTATGGTCCTCTACTAGAGCGGATGTCCCAAAATGTCTACAGTAGTAGGTGGATGGATTTAAACCTGTAGACCTGTACCAGTTGGAGTGGGAGTACTACAAAGTATACTACATGATTCTTTCTAGAACTTTCCCTACTCCTGAAGAGTGTAAACTTTTCCATGTGTAGGTAGAGAATTGTGTTCATCTGATTGTGAATTGATATAGACTTTAGCAACAGCACGAATATTAGTCCTGGCTGATGAAAATTTTATCTGAAAAGTCTTGGTTTGTTAATTTCTGCTATTGATTATTTATTTTGTCAATGTGTTGAATTTTACAGCTCTTAGGGGGCAGCACATTACTGTAATACAGCTATTGAAACATGTCTAATAAAGGTTGCCCTAGAATGTTGGCAAAAGATTTCCACATGAGCCAATGACACTTTGTTTTGAGCTACTGGTGTATGTGACAATATTTAATGTTGATATATGTATACAGTAATATATGTATATAAATAAACATATGTGTATATAATTTTTCATACGTGTATAAATCTTACAAAAGGTCATTCATAAGTATTAAATAACAGCATGAATAGATCAATTACACAGACAGCACAACTGATAAGCAGCATGCATATGGAAATAGAGGTGGTGAATGTTCCTAAAAGGATAATAGTAATAGCCTCACGTTATATTTGAAAGAGAAAACACAGTTTGACCCTTGTAGTGTAAGGTGTTTTGATTGGATCATAACATAGTAACATTTTCTATGGTAAATGAAATTCATGAATAGCAGCTTAGATATCGTATGATATATAAACTTGGTGTGCTCAGTGTTTTATTTGGCTGTGATGGAAGATTTCTAGTTATATAGATTGAAAATATTTTGTAAGTAACAATGTTACCGAATATTTTCTTAATATTAGTAAGATGCATGAAAATGCAGGCTGTGAGTGTACTGCCATAGGCAGAAAATAATACTCACTTGGTGCCACTTTATAGTTGTACGTAGGTGGTACTAAACCTGCATTTGAAACAAATCGCAAGTGGTGTGAGTGTTGGTGGAATGGTCAGAAGCTAAAGGTTGGCACTTTACAGTAGCTAGCCTGAGTTATTTATTGTGTGTAGTAACCAGTGTGTGCAGTTTTGACCTCATTTTATTCCTACTGGACCACGCCTCTGTTTACATAACAACCAGATGGTAAGAAAGGGAATGTGACTGGGCCAGAGGGTAAAATGTGTTGGCTGTTGTCAGATGTACAACAGCGGTGTGTAGCACAGCTGTATAGTGATGAAGTGGAAACTAAATGAAGCCTGAGGTACTAAGATCTCTACAGGCAATTTAAACATAAGCACACAAAACTTTGTAGAAAAGTACTAGTCTTTCATGCCTTGTCTCCTGAAGTAACTTTAGATAAGAGCATTATCGTACCAGGTAGTTACAACACTTACAACCTACGCATCTGGATGAACTTCGCAAAATCAAAATTGACCTTGCCTTACATTTTCAATCCTCATGTTTGCAATTTAAGGCCAATTTCTTAACAAATCTGTCTACCCATGCTCTTTAACCAGCCAATAGTAGTTTCGTTCACATTATATCTTTCAATCTCCAAGTTGCATAGCTGCTGTCGATTGTCAACATTTTCTTTCTTTTCTGTATGGAAAGGATTTAGACTTTACATCCATCTCTAATACACTTGGAGCCAGGCATGGATGAAGACGCATTTCTGGCTGAATCATCTGACATAATAACTAATCAGTCATCATGTTAGCTATGAAGTTTCACAGGACTGAGCGAACTCCACCAATCTCACGTAACAGTATATCTTCATTTTAAAATGGTACTTCCAGGATATGTCCGCAAGGTGGACCGAAGCCGAGGCCCTGTACAGCAGGAAGGAAGACTTTTACAGCCGGTACAATATAAAATGCACTACAGCACCAACCAATCATTCTGAGTAGAAAATATATTTCAAAGGTCTTCTTGTCATTGCAAACATCTAAGGAAATTAAAAACTCTATAAATATTTGTTTTTATTTTAACAGCGGCATTTTTACATTTTTTCAAATATAAAACTGATATTTTGCAAGAATATTTGCAGTTGCATTACAGTCAACATCAAGTGTACCGTAAATGTTCTGCTACACACTGGATCTAGTGATCTAGGTGTTTGTTGTTTCTTCTACGAAAAGCTATTTCTATTTCATATTTGTATATGTACTACACAGTTGAGATGTTAAAGTAAAAATTACATGCAACATTGTTTTCGGTTAATGTTCCAAAACATTTTACCATCACTATTAATTCCTTGAAGAAAAGAGAAACCACCACTAACATGATAACTTTGAAAATATTTCACGTGGCCTCAAGTCTGAGGCCTTTTTATCCCCCCCCCCATCCACAATGACGAAGGTAGACTTTGTTGTGAATACATTGTTGAACACAATTACTATATTATGGCTTTTGTGTTGAAGAACCATTATAAATAGTTGTTTGGTATGGCTGTTTGGGAAATTCCCAGTACCTAATGTAATTGATATATATACATTTTGGAAAGAAGCAGACGTACACGGAGACACATCACAAGTCAACACGTGCAGGATAGATTTGCCGACAACATTTTTGGGCTTTGGAATGACAGTTTAGATAATTTACAGTTTTTTTTAAACAGTTTCCATCACGATATGAAATTCACGTTAAAATGATTTACTGACGCTGACATTTCCTTGAGGTCCATATTAGTAAGTGTACGTGATTTCAAGCTTCGTGTAAACCGTTTTTCTACATTACCACTTACACAATCCTCTGAAAGGCAACGTATTAGCAAGACTTGTACAGAAAATCAAAAGTCAGACAAGAACTTAGACATAAACTGAGAACAGCTATCCACAACGTTCTACTGATAAGATCTTAAGAAATTATGGACTTTAAACTCCATGATAATGTGGAGAAAGATCAAAAGAAGTCCAGTACGAAATTGGTTATTGCATACATTGGTACAAATATCTTTCTATGCACACAACATGCGGTCAAACATTAGGCCATGGTATAAGAATTATCGAAAAATCAGGTAAAACGTTAAAGTAGGTTCACCTTTTATACCAAAATCTTGCAATAATCTGTTTGGCAAATGCTCAAATTGCAAAGCTGCCTAGAAAAGGCAACAAAAATAATACCCCGCGGAGGCTCAACTGTAAGTCTAAGGGCTTATAATACTAAATATCCGGTATCAATATCCGCGGTAAACAGATAGCTTATTGTGTAACTTTGCCTTTAGCAACAAACAAACAAAAAGCAATGTCATGTCAACTCTGTAAACAAAGATGAAACAAAGCTGTACATGGAAGGCTCACTAAACACCTTAGGCATTTCACAGTAAAGCCAGTGCCGTACCAAAACATCACGGTACTTTGATGTTGATATTACTGTAACTGTAAATATTCTTGTAAGATGTTAGTTATATAGCAAAAATGTTTTGTTTGATATTCTTAACATAATCCTGTGACGTGGATTGAATTATTTAAAGTAACTACTTTGTCTGTTTGATCACTTTTGACGTTTAAGTGTGGACGACACACGAAACCGGTGTCTCAAATATTCGTTTATCTGGAGTAATTGGTCGTATATTATTTATCCTTAATGGAAAACACAACCTCCCAGCCTATACTACTCTCTTTGAACTCCTTAGTATTACTTTTCCCTCCATAAATACGCCAGATCATGTGAAACTTAACTTTTAATAAAAATTTCAGGTCGTACGCAAGAAATATTAAGTTTTTCATTAATATATCAAACTGCATACAAAAAATGTCATTTAATGTCCATGAACATTTTAAACCATGAGAAGAGATGTATCGTTCTCATCCCTAAATAATTAAGATTCCGTAAGATTGATGTTTCTTCTTTGTACAGATCATACGATGATATTAACTCCCCCTTTATATAATTTTTCGGTCATGTGTTAAACGTCTTGCTTTCTGTCAATAAATGTTTTACATCATTCAAAAAATGTTACTTCATTTTTGTCTCTAAAAGTAGCATGTTGCACACTCTGGCACCAGGTGTAGGAAGGAAAAATTTTACACTTTCTAGCTTTTTAAAATGTAAAAATATAGGATCTGTAAAACTTGAAAACACTTATGAGTATGAAGTTTGACTAAAGAGGAAACGTGAAAGTGTCGAAACTTGTATCCATATAAACGTATTGTTCCATAGTGGATCTAAACTTTATTTTAGAAGAACTCTGTGTTCTGAGTGAAAGAAGAAATAAACAGCGGTTTCCTGTGAGCTAAGGGAGAAATGAGGTATCTTCTTTTATGGTTTCTTTGAGTTGTTTATAATTGAATGAAATTTTAATGTGCCAGTCAGAATATTGAATAAAGACTAGCCGACAACCTTAATGACGCATCTACTCTTAATTTAAATACGTTAATATATTTCTACCCAGCCTTACCTGGCTTGCCATTTTCTGTGCGTTACAACTGGTTGAATGCCCATGTGTTTGTGGCTATTTTATACAGGGGGACTCTGCTGTTATGCTAACCACGTGCAGACAGACAGTTCGACAAGCCAACTGTGCCATTTCCACTTCAGCATATATCATTTATCTGAAGTTATCGCTTCAGAAATGAGTGTCACACGGAGAGTAAGTGGACTTGAAGTCAAACGAGACTCTAATATTTCATTCCTTTCTAGTGACATTACATGGATTTATAACAAGGACAAATGTAAATTTTCCCTCGAAGGAGGAGTGAGTTTGCATCTCATTCCGTCTTACCAAGAAATATGAATCCTTAAAGTTAAATCCGCGCTTCAATGCAAAGTAGAAACCTGACAGCATTTCGTTAATCTTTGTTTTTTACTTTAGAACCTTAAGTTTTTCGTGTTTATTTTAAACATTGTTTGATGTTTAAAATAACCTGTTCTCTAGCAGTGATTAAACAAATCAGGAGAGTTCGGATTAATAAACGAACAAAAAAAGCAAATTACAATCTGATTTATCATTTATATTGGTACACAAAAATATCTAATCAGGGTAGAAACGACAGCATGAACCTTTGATGCAAATTTAGTAGACTGTTCGCTGAGTTGGATTATACATGAGTCGTTTATCAGCTAGTAGATAAATATACCACAATCATTAGTAAAACGCTATGTTATATGCTATGACATTGCATTTGAGGTTTAGTTAATGCAGTATAAAAATATAAACACTGTCTATGAAACTATATCAACAAAGAATTTGTTGCGGTGAAGATCAGTACCTTAGAGTGTCCCACTAACTAATTAACTTTGCAACACATTTTATGCCCATCTCTGTGTTCAATACTCTCAAGATTTTCCTTCAAAGTTATTTTACTGTTTGGAAAAAATAGTCTTATTTCATTTTATTTGATTAAATTAAAATTATTGCAGAAAGTGATTAATAAGGGAACGGTGAAATCGTATTTGAGAAAGAAAAAAATATTGATATTATTTTATTTTCATTTTAGTTATGCTGGTTTGTATGAATTTATATATATATATATGTACGTTTAATTTTAAGACTTTTGTCATTTATGAGATAGGCTTATACATGAAAACGAAATCAGCTTGCTGTGATGATAAGTTGGTGCAGATTAGGCTAGCAAAGAAGGCTATCGCTGTACTCTGGTTTAGCTGCAAATAAGTATAAGACATCCAGTGGAATAAAACAGAGGTTATGAAAAGTGAAACAAACACTACAAGAAGGGTAAAAAAGAAAGACATGTGCATCAAAACACGAAATTATGGACCAAAACACGGCTTGCATCGTGACTACGGTAGAATACATATCAAAGGTAAGTCTGAAGGCTTAGAACAGAGCACAGATAGGCAATTGTATATCGTTTGGCTTAAGAATAAGCTTATTAATTACCTTAATATTCAGTTTTAAATAATATACTTCAGTGTCTGATAGGGAAGTATTTTCGATTTGTAAAACAACAGGATAAATCTACCAATATAATTACTAATTTCTGGATTATTAATAGTGATTACATGTACCAATATGTCAAGGAATATGATTCTGAGTATGTAAAATTATTTATAAATTTATTTTCATAATAATAAAGATGTAAATTAACTACACAATTTGAATAATTAACTTCCATCGGTACCTATTGCCAAAACGTTTGTGGCTTATTTAAATAATTATATATATATGATACATAGTGTAAAATTAAATTATTATCACATATCTATTAGAAAGACTGTCAGGTTTTCATAAGGTATAGATGATTATCGTCAATATAAAGATGTCTCACCTATCATTGTAAATAATACTAACCCTTAGTGTAACATCTTTCTTGAATTTTACCGTTTTTACTCTATTATTTTATTTATCAGAATTGCTTAGAACTTCTTAAATTGGTTTTGCGATCTAACTATTTACCTGTAGCGTTTACATTATGTTTCATTAGTTAGTTCTGAAAATATCAGAGATTTTTATATTTTAGACTTATCAGTGTTTTTCTTTCTTTGTTTTTTTTTTTTACTTTCTTGAATGTACAATACTTTGAAAGAAAACGAAATCCGTCATTTCAAAAGAAACACTAACAATGAACTTAAACTTTTTAATCATAGAAGGAAAGTGGTTTATGCATCGTTAATTGATAGAGATCACGATAGAGAAATTACCATGTGAGTGTCTTCCCACTTCGGTGTGGGCAAAACGAATTTACAAATAATGAGAAACATTTCTCCATTAAATAAACAGTAGAGCTGAAGCACATATTTGTATTTTTCCAGTGTTTAAATTATTAATTAATCGCATTTATAGAGTGATCTTATCGTAGTAAAGCTATATATAATCAGTATTGATAACTTATATATGTATATATATATATGAGCTAAACAAATGTTGAAAACGTTAAGATAACTATATTTATATTTTAACAAAAAGTATCAAAATAAAATCAACAATTTCTTGAGATTGATATGAATGTTGCAAAGATTGTTATGTGGAATATTAGATCACTGTCAGGTTGGCTGCAAGAATAAGCACCAAAGAGGTTTTTGAATATTGGATCACCATTCGATTGACAAAATAAGTACCAAATGTTGAGACTGTTACGCTCTGTCAAGCAAACTGTATTTTACTTTGGTTATTCAGTAACAACATTATCTATCTTTCTGTCTTAAGTGGTTTGCAAATAATAAAAACATTATTCCTATATTAAGTACATAAAGTTTGAAAAGCAAGTACGTTAATTTTAGGTACAGCAAATTGCACGTTAGAAATATAGGGTAAACACTTAATAAAATCGTTAAGATCAAATATATACTTGGTAGCCAACTTAATGGGTTATCTCGGCCCTATAAAATCATTAAGATCAAATATATACTTGGTAGCCAACTTAATGGGTTATCTCGGCCCTATAAAATCATTAAGATCAAATATATACTTGGTAGCCAACTTAATGGGTTATCTCGGCCCTATAAAGTACTACGCTCTGGGCAAATAATAATACAATTTTCAGCTCCAATAAATCTTGTCATCAAATATTTTATGTGTTACCTTGTTAGTAACAATCACTTTAGCATCTTCTGAATTGCTACAGGTTTGTGTACATCACAAGAGCTAAAGATCTCTGATCTGAGTTATCATTCGTTTAATTTTCTAGGTATCAGTATGGGACCTGTTTCATACACTAACGACACAAGCTATTAAATTATGAATGCGACTTAAGTTTCTAATCAGATTACCACTCACCGATTAGCTAAGGTCTTGGTGCTTTTGTTGTTTATTCTATCAGTGATTTATTTACGCGCATTGATAAATTTAAAAAAATCACAAGCGTATTAACATACATTGTATAATGTAGTGAGCATGGTTCTAATGTTTATGTAATGGTTCTAAAAAGAAAAAGAAAAAGTACAAAAGTTCAATAATTAAATTGTAACATATTTATTTTCATAATAGAAGAATATTTGCACTTTACATAATTATGCGAAAACAAGCTTTTCTTAGTTTCCATGCTACTGCTACTCACCAATTAACAGAACGTATGGTAGATAATATAGCGTCATCTAGTGAGAAATATATAATATAAAAAGTTTGACGTTCCATTTTGAGAGGTATATTTTTGTTTCGCTGGTTAATTTCATCACGTAGTAGTATAGATAAGATATTAATTTGTTTTTGATTTTTAGGCATTAAAATATTTTGTACGTTTTAAATACGAAAAAGTTATACCGTTTGAAAATACTTTTGAGTTTTAATTGAAGTACGAAATTCGCATTTATAAATAATATGTTATTGGCGAGTTCTATATGTTCTTGCTCTTGTGAAACATCGGATAAATATTTGTTTCACTAAGACTAATGTAATAGCACCTTATATTACTATGCTATGAACTGTGTTGTTTTCAAATATTCACGTTAAGAATTGAAATAAGAGATCATGACACTGTAAATAAACTCAATCCAAAAAGTTTTAAGTGCCCTCCAGTGACTTAGCGGAAAGCTTGATAATAAAATTCAAAGTTCGATCCTTGCGTTGAGACAAGCACAGAGAGTAAATTATAAAGCTATTCACTAAAACAAAAACAATTACACAGTGGTGAAAACTACATTTCAAAATCTAAATTTCTGAGTAAACATTTTTTGGTTCATGGAAAAGTGCGGATTATATAGTTTCAACATACACATTTATATACTCTATCCCTAAATTTAAAATAATTGAAACTAAGTTTGGTAATAGAATTGTAGCCGTGCTAATGGATGACAACTGTGACGAATTCCAAGTATTTTTGCGTGATTGATTTAATAAAAAGATAACTGACGAAGTTATTGAGGATATGAATAAACAGAAAGATCTAACTTTCATATACCCAGGAAGGAAAAATTGTGGGGGAAAAAACCCTCATATCATTAAATTTGGTGGTTTTTAAGATTTTGACCGGTTGGGTAAAGTTAGATAGAGAAGGGTAGTAAAATTAGGAAGGGCAACGAGACGGATTTTCAATGTTTGTTGATGTTTTGGGGTTATTTTTTTATTATTTTGTTATTTTGCATTTTTTGAAATTGTTTATCTCTAAATGATTTGTTTGATTACCTTTAAGTGAGTTATACTCCCCGTGTTCCCTATAACTCTTATTTACCACTTTTGTGTATCATATGTCC
Organism: Limulus polyphemus; assembly: GCF_000517525.1. NCBI lineage: Eukaryota > Metazoa > Arthropoda > Merostomata > Xiphosura > Limulidae > Limulus > Limulus polyphemus. Next base: position 335,666 of record NW_013666243.1, read on the forward strand.
CCAGTAAACCCCGATTGATCTTTCACTGTGATGGGTTCATCCTTTAAGTTTACATATGTTTTAACTTATGTTCAGAAAATTTACCACATAACTTCTTAAGGTTATTTCTGTTTACTAATTTATATGTTCTTTTAGTTGGAAGCAGTAACCACCTTTCCTTTTAATCAATATAAATTATAATTTATTTGTAAATTATATTGAGAAGTTAAATTAATGATTTATTACTGAAAGCTAGATTTGAAAAGTCATCATTTTTGTTTACCTTAAATGTTATAAGTTATCTATGAGTTGAACATCAAAAGTTTGCATGGCAATTGCTTCCTACATTGTCTTGCTTTTTTGCTTACTAATGTGTAACAACATTCATGTTGAGATATCTTTGTCACAAAACCATAAGTATATGTGAATTTTACATATTAATTTCAAATGTTTACAGGTCAACATCATGTAACATTTTAGAGGATGAAAAACGAGTAGGAACAACCAAGGTGTAGAAATTCTACTTCATACAAAATTATACTATCAGTGAAATAAACTCACTTGTAACATACATGACTCTAGAGCCTTTCTGAAGAATTCATGGTGCACATTCACTGGTTGTGGGTAAAAAAATGGCTTTAGGTAGTCATAGTATTTAGTGTAGTCATCACCATATTTTGTAAATGAGAGGGCCTTTTGACACTTGAACTGAGCGCCACCATTGGATGGAATGTGTTGTTGTTGTTTTTTTATCTAGTATCTCAGCATTAATGTCAACAATATATTCTCCTTCTCGTACCAATGGTATGAACTTTGATGATACATAAACATACTCGCCTTTCTTCAATTAGACATCAGCCACTATTATAATGAATCCGTGCAGTTCATCATAGGTTATTAAAAAAAATACATGACTGTGTACTATGTCTATGAAACCAAGCTTGCCGAAATCATGATACATTAGGGTTGCCAGACCTAGGTGTAAGAGTGTGATAAGCTTTTTACTTAAAATATTTCACTCTCTGTTAGGGACAAATATTGTTTTTGGCCTCTCCTGAGCAGTCAAACTTGACATCAATCATATCATAGGCAGCTTTGTCTATTATCCAAAGTACAAGAGTGACCAATTCATTTGGTATCATCTTGGCTAAATCACATAGCCCAAGCTCAATTTCGTTTACAATGGAATAAACTTCCTTATCTGTGATAATGTCCAGTGACTTATGTATGATAGTAAAATTGTTGTGTAAAATTCTATTCGCACCTTCAATCTGAATGTCCTTTTCACAATCATTTGAGTTTGAATACAGAATTTTGTTTAACTCTAGACTTAGCCATGAATGCATCAGCTAAAGTTATCTCGCTGCCGACAAAGATGCTAAATTGTCCATTCTGCTTTTGAATGATTGTAGAAGTATCATAATATTTCTGTAACATTTTCTGTAATTTCTCACTGTGGTAGAAGTCGTTGTCTATTGTATCAGGCAGGTGATTTCTGAAGTGTTCAAGTAAACGTGAAAAAAGGAATTCTTCCCATTCTTAAGTAAATCATCATCTATTTCATTCACTAACCTGTTGAATACTTTACCAGAGAAGAAAAAAAAATACTATCAGAATCCCATCCAATGCTACAGATGTTCTCTACTCAGGTATGATGACAGACAAAAATTGTGATAAAACACCACAGCAGTTAGGTCTTCTTTACAAGTGAGGTGTAGTGTGTCGTCATCATTATACAATTCAGCCACAACTCACAAGTTTGTTCTCTCTCTTTTTTCTGTTGCTGTAAGATATGGTGGAAAGGGATATTCTTCTCCTGATTTCTCAAATGATGTGTTTCTTTTGCCTGTGTAGTACTAGTAACAGTTTCTATAATATACTGTTTGTATAACAGCACTTGCATCATTTATACATATAGCCGGTCTTTCATTCAAAATTTTAAGATACTCATATACATGTTCATGTTGAAGTTTAGCTACATCTAGCAAAACGTGCTTTCCACAGTAGTATATATAATAGGGTTTCTGTCCCATTTAAAGGATAACAAATTCAAAAAGATATAAAATGTCAAAAAACACCAAAAAATATAGCCCTAAAACACCACAAATAGGCCAAAATAATCGTAAATAGTCCAAAATTATAAACAAACACATAAAAAATAACACAAATCGCCAAAAATATGTAAAATTTGCTAAAAAGCATCGAAAATAACTATCATAATTTTTTCGTTGCCCTGCCCTCCAAGTCTCTCAATTTTGCCTCTCTGTTATGTATTAAAATTTTGAATAGTCCGAAGCCGAGTTAACTGATAATTTAAATTTAGTAGTTGAATTGTACTTTGAATTTCGTATTTAAATAAATGCCAATATATAATCAGTTTGTAATATTTGCCAACAAGATTGATACACAGTTTTTTTTTAACACAAATACGTTTTAATATACACACTACAGTACAATTTACAATAACAATGATTACAAATAGTTATTACAAACAAAGATTTATAAACAAAACTTTCACAAACTTACAAACAATACAAAATCTAATTTCTAGTTTGGAACTTTCTTGATATCTTATCGATGGTTTACGATGAGCGAGTTAATTACGAGTTGATGTAAGCACAATTCGCCGGGAAGCTAGCTAGCTCATATTAAAATAAATACATAACAACAAATTCCAAATACACAATTACTTCACAATTTGTAAATATCTTTTCCAAAATCATTAGTGACTTTAGTTCTCATTTGTGTATTTAGGTCAATATAGTTCTTAAGCCAGTCAGATTGTTTGAATTCTAACATTCTATGACTTTTTTTTTTCAGTTTTATTCGTAATAATAAATATTGTTTCAGAATTCTGTAGTGAAGCAGGTAATTTTTTTATTGTATAAGGTTGTCATTAATTTCATTTGTTTAGTCACTATTCTGTTTTCTGGTGCTAGAGATATATCTAAATGATAGTCATATAGTTATTTTGGATAGTCCAAGTCTACTTCTAAAATATAACCTATATCATAATCATTGGGTTCTTTCATTAAATCAATATTTGTATCACTCCATTTAATTGTATCACTCATTGCCCATCCACGTAGGTTAGTAGAATCTAGATAAGCCAAATAAACAGATTCTTTATTACGATCATGTAATTATTATACGTTTTGCTGTATCTGTTACAACATTGAGATATACCTTCACGAATACCCTTCTCAAGCATTAAGATAATATCATATTCAGTCAATAATTATAATTCAACATCAAGCATTTTTAACATTGCATTCCATGATAGACCAGATGCTGTGTAATACCAATTAATATCTAATTTGTGTGTTTTCATACAATCATCTTTAAAGTTTTTAAAAATGTCAGCTAATATGAAAATATCAGTATTTACATAAAGATCAGAATATTATCCTATGTTTTGTATCGTAAACTCTTTCCAAACGTTTTGAGCATGCTTATAGTCATTATCCAGTATATTACATCCGTTCATTATATTGTAAAGTGTTTCTTTTACTGGTAATTGCGTTTCGTTGTATTTTTGAAACGAATCCCTATAATGATAAAGATAGACTCCTTTTCTTATTATAAGACTGAGCTTATCTTCTGGGAAATATTGTATTGTGTTTTTGAACTGTCTTTTCTTATGGTTATTTGAAGGTTTATTCGAACTAGTAGACATGAACTTAAATGAATCTATGAACCTTAATTTCAAGTTACCAAATGTTTTACTAAATGAAATATATTTTCTTCGTTTTTTGGAATTAGATCATTTTCTTTATCATCCTAGCCTAATTCTTTGGTAAACATAGGAATATCTTATCTGCAAATATTATGAATAATCAACGGTATGAATGAATAATTTCTAAAAACAATAGTTACAAGTTTCATGGTCCTCCGGTGGGACAGCAGTAAGTTTATGGACTTACAACGCTAAAATTTTGGGTTCGATTGTCCGCAGTGGACACAGCAGATAGCCCAATGTGGCTCTGCTCTGAAACAAACAACTGGTATGCAGGTCCTTTATATTTTCCAGTAACATGATCATGATGGGGAAATTTCTTTTCAACACCTATCGGTTTATCCCCATATTTCTTATAATTGTCACAAATATGACAAATATCATTATTTCTAAACTTATCTTTTTCTTCTTCATTTAAATGACTCATTTTTTTATTGTCTTTATATACCCTTTCTATTTATTCATCTTCTCATTTAAGCATTTATTACGAATTCAGTTTATGAATTTGGTCCTTCATAGACTATAGGATATAAGAAAAAAACCTCATAGGTTCATGTTTTGATAATCATTTATATATTGACTAAACAGACTATACTTTCTAGGACCCATCCAGATCTTCCTGCTTTAAAGTCAGTCATTTCTGTTGAAAGGTTATTAACAGCATCTCCATAGTAATATTCCAAATTAGTCGACCTCAGAATTATTTTATTTTTAGTTTTGAATAAAAATTATTCTGTTTATTCTCACCTTTAATAAACACAATGCAATTTAGCGTTAACTTTAAAATTCTTTTTGAATCTTAGTTTATAAATTTTAGGAAGAGTAATATTTTCTATATTAAACAACAATTCTTAAGCATTGGTATATCGCCCCCCAGTGGCACAGGGGTATGTCTGCGGACTTACAAAGCTAGAAACCGGGTTTCGATACCCGTGATGGACAGAGCACAGATAGCCCTTGTGTAGCTTTGTGCATAATTAAAAAAACAAACAAAACAAACAAGCATTGGTATAATTATTAACAATAGCTACTAAATAAGTTTTCAAGCATCATTCGTAAGATATTTCTTGAATAGCCTCATTTTTGTGTAATGCTTTCTTATGCTCTTTACTTCCAACATGAGTTTCTTATAAAATGATTTGTAATATTTTGTACAGACATGACATTTGAAGTGGTTTTGAGTTTCTTCGATTTAACAAATAGATCTTTATCAAACTTATAATCTCTACCAAATATTTCTCATTGATTGTCATTGATAAGAAACTTTGTCAAAATCATATTTTCTAACTTTATAATAACAACTATATCCTCTTTATCTAGCGAGCTTTCGACCATATTAAGGTTTTATAACAAAGTGCTCACCTCATTTATTAGCATCAAATTCCATTTTTCCATACGTAATACTTTTAGTTTTATTATAATAATCACTAATACAATCTTCACATACAAAATTATGACCATCACCATTATTTACATTTAAGAATACTTTTTAATTGCACTCAATCTTTGTTAGGGCGCTCGACTCGCAATCTACGAGTCGCGGGTTCGAATCTCCGTCACACTAAATATGCTCGCGCTTTCAGCCGTGGGCACGTTATAATGTGACGGTCAATCCTACTATTCGTTGGTAAAAACGTAGCCCAAGAGTTGGCGGTGGGTGGTGATGGCTACCTGCTTTCCCTCTAGTCTTATACTGCTAAATTAGGGACGGCTAGCGCAGATAGTCCTCGGGTGGCTTTGCGCGAAATTCAAAACAATTCAAACACTAAATCTCTTTCTTTGAATGGAACTGTCCTTGTGTTTTTCTAAATGTGTTTCAACAATTTCTTCACCAGAATCAGATTGAACTTTGAACTTTTTCATTTTTAGCTTCATAATAATCACTAACATTTTTTACACTAAGATCTAATAGCATATTTGGTTTTATTGTTATTAAATTCGTTGAGAGGTTTGTGACCTTTACAAACAATACAATATCTGCTATCTTCCATTTATTAAATAAATTTATTAAATTTAA
>NW_013666243.1:341475-343165 GCF_000517525.1 Limulus polyphemus
AATTTATTAAATTTAAATAAATTTATTAAATAAATGGATATCAAAAATAATACTTTTGATGAGTTTGAAAACGTTTCTGAAAAAATTGAAAGTAATAATGCAGCATTTAAAATTAAATAATACGAATTAAAGAGATGACACTGGAGTTCTGTGGTACACGTACAACCATATTAGTTTTAAATTATATGTTATTATTGTAATAGAGTAAGCAATAAATGTTATTCTAAAGTAAAATATAGAATGAGCTACTTTAATAGTTTAATAAAGATACCATCGACACCATGTCTTATCATTTTATTATCTTTTACAAAGGTAAACAAATAAATTGTCTAGCTTTTCTTTAAAAGATCTGTGGTTATTTACAAGTTGCAATTGATGTAAAAGAAATTACGTCGAATAAAAATTAATACAGTGTTGACAGTAAGCCCTAAAACAGGGCTCCCTTAATATTTTCAAAATTACCTCTTAGAGAAAATTAAATCTTTATAAAGAATTTGGATAATAATAAACAGAATTACATGTGGATGTCAAAAATAATACTTTAATGTTTAATAATAAGAATGTATATGTATACTTCATTTAAGATTAAAGTAATAATCCTTGATTTTAAGCTAGGAATGTAGTTGAAGTATTGGAATATAAAAATCCCACCACAGCTACTTATGATTATATTGATAGTAAAAATAAAAAAATGTTAAAAACTATAAGGGATCAGTTAGAGACTTGCCCCTTTAACATAACCTCACACTATATTCACTAATTCAATTGAGTTGTACACAAGGGCGCCCGCAGAAAACAAATTAGGGGGTCAAGTAACTCAAGTTTGAAATAATTATGAAATCGAAATAGTTTTCTTCTAAGGAAGACTGCAAGTCGCCAGAATCCATGGTTGTATAAATTAATATTTAAATCAGAAATGTACTTAGCAGAGAAATTTACTGACTGGATAACATCCGAAGTATTACCATCTATTAGAAAGACTAGTGAATATTGTTACGCCTCTGTTCGTTAGTTAATTTTCCGTAAAAATTCTTTCCGAAGAAACTTTAGCGATACAAGTCCTTTCTTAAATAAAACTGGTTTATTCTTTCTAAATACAACTTTGCAATACACTTAATTTCCACGGTCACGCTATAACAAACGCTATAATCCACAACGAACGTCTCACGTGCTCAACAATACGTCTCTCTCTGTCCGCAGTTCAATTACACATTGTTGCCGTCACGTCCTGACCGTCTTATATGTACAAGAATACCGAAATCTAGCAACCTCCCGAGGTTTCATGAACGTTCTAGAAGTGCATAATGTGTTACTAGGGTCACGTGACCTCCGCTGTCGTAACACTGCCCCTTCCTAAGTATTGTTCGTCCCGAACAATAGCCACTTACATTAAATCAATAAACAATTAACAATAACTTAATTAAATGTACAGAATTTACAAACACAAAATTACAATTCAACAAAGTATCTTAATTTTACGGGACGTATCTTCTTCCGTACTGGTCTCCGTCTCCTTGGCTTCTGCTTCATGTGGGGCTCATCTGCTTCATCAGGAAATTTCCTGTCATCGGTAACAGTCACATCAGTGGTAGTAACTTCATCAAGGGCTTCACTCTTTCCCTTCTCAAAACTGAATAGAGTTTCTTCTTCGACAGTGGCATTTTTAGGTGACACGTCTTCAGCAGCGTCA
>NW_013666243.1:344121-370555 GCF_000517525.1 Limulus polyphemus
AGAAAGAAATTATACGGAAAATTAACTAACGACTGGAGGTGTAACAATATTTTTTTCAAAACTGCAGATATAAGAAATAAAATAAAATAAAATTTAGTAAGTAATTAATTTTTGAATGGTTCCTTATATTTTGAAATTCTAACTTTATCAACAACTTTATATCTAGCAGTAGGAATAATTTTTACATGATATAGATTATTAACATATCCCTCACAAGTCAGGGTAAGTTCTTTAGTACCAGCTTGGGGACGGCTTGAAAAGTGTCAATGCGAAAACGTCCAAAGAGGTGTTTTTAGGGTTAAACTAGTCAAGAGAAATAAATCTGTGTATTTCTTTTTAGTTTTAAAAACAAATGACGAAACTACAAGCGATTGAATGCACTACTAGAATAGTATAAAACCTGGTAGTAAACAAAGATAAGGGACTTAAACAATAGTTTATCTTGATTGATATTTTGTACTCTCATATTGTTTTGCTTTTTTATGCTTACTCTTTTATCAAGAGACGAACGACTTAACCTTAGCATCAGTTGGATAAGTGGTAATTTCCTTGTCGCCCATATGAATGATGTTGACTTTTGTCAAAGCCGCTATAGGTGTAATTGTGAAGTCTGATTCGGCAACTATATTTACCAAAGTGCTTCTAAAGAGATTCTGAACGCCCCTATGAACATTCTGAATTGACCCATGCTTCTTGTGCTGCGCAACTAAGACAGTGACACGTTTATGAATTTCAGTCTCCGATGCGAGGTCTAACCTATCGGGATACTTTTGAAACAAGGCTTCCAGCATACGACCTGGTCCCATTTTGTTCCACGACGCCTTGCATGAACATTTCGTCAATGTCGGTCTTGAAACGCTCGATATACCTTTACCCAATGATATAACCATAGCTCAATCTGGATCTAAATATTTCCTACATACAGTCATTCAAGCTTTCAATTGCTATGTGATCAGCAATGGTTTTCTCCAAACAGCTTCTGGACTCGGCATCAGGAATTGATCGTTGTTTCATATCAATAAAATCCACACTACCAACATCAATAAGAAAAACAGCATCGATTAAATCGTAAGAGAGTAAGTTGCTGATACTTCTAGCACCTTTGTATGAATGACTTTCCTTTTTTTAACGGATATGAACGTCTTTGATACGCTTAACAACGTGTTTTATCAACATCCTCTGCTAGTACCTCTGGTGTATCTTGCATCACAACATTTTTGCTCGACACATTCTTTTTGTACACATTGCTAAGAGCTTTCGCATTTTTTACTTTCAGTTTCTGTTCACCTGTTATCTTGTAGGCCTAGAGTTAAGTTTACTGCTTATATACGAGCTAACGTTGTCCTTAGTAGCATCATCCGCCTATCGAACCTTAGAAACACTATCATCAGTAACACTGTAAAACGTATGTAAGAGAAAATTATAAAGTTGATAAGATTAAAATTGCAAATTGTTTTATTCATAAAGCGAAACTGTAAAAACAACGTTATTAATTTTAATACTTTGATTGTTACTATAAAGTTGATGACATGTTGTCATCTTCTGGTGGGTTGCTTATCATACTAACACACCCTCTGGCGGCAGAAAATTTTCCTTGTCATGCCGATGTAGCAACCCGTTCTCAGGTTCCACTTCGTAAAACTATTACGTCATCATTTCTACTCCTCCTCTCCCTTACTGCCTGAAATCGGCCCACGTATCGCCCTCTGGTGGTGTGCCGCTCAAACTAAAGGTCTTGTACATATATTATATAACAGTTATGTAATCCTCAGGTGTAGGCATATTACATTATGGCTATCTAACCTTCAGGCGGCATCCTTTGATATCCTCTCACCTAGCGACCTCCCACTGAGGCAACATCATTTGGGTACCCAGCAAACCCTCTAATTACTGTTGTAGTCCTGAGTTATTTCAACGAGAATTATGTTTTAATAAATGACAAGACAAGTTATAGATTCTAAAACTGTTGAGCATTGAAAGGAATTTGCAATAGAATTTAAAAATCCTATTGATGTAAATAATGCAAATTATTCCTTAGCATCAAAATCTATGTCAATGTGAGTATCATAAGACAACATTGATAAAAAATGTAATAACAATGCATTGATGAATGAGTTATAACAAACATCATTTATTTGTAAAAATTGGGAAATATTATGGGAAGGGTATTTTTATTGATGTTTTAAACAAAACATAAAGTTTTTGGACTTGTTCGAATTTTGCGCAAAGTTACACAAGGACTATGTGCGCTAACCGCCCTTATTTTAGCAGTGATAGACTAGAGGGAAGGCAACTAGTCAACACCACCCACCCCAACTTTTGGGCTACTCTTTTACTAACGAATAGTGGGATTAACCGGTGATGGGGATTCGAACCTGCAACCCTTAGATTGCGAGTCGTGCTCCCTAACCACTAGGACATGCCAGTTCTAAGTTTCGGGAAATATTAATTAAGGTGGATATTAAAGAAAAAACCTATATCTAATATTTAGCCCCCCAGTGGCATAGTGGTATGTCTGCGGACTTACAACACTAGAATCCGAGTTTCGATACCCGTGGTGGGCAGAGCACAGATAGCCAATTGTGTAGCTTTGTGCTTAATTAAAAACAAACAAAACAATTTAATATTTCAGATTAAAGGTTCAAGCGTACTATAGAACTGAACTTAAAAAAAAATTAATTCTAAATAAATGGCCATAATATGAGATTTAATGAATATACCTAAATATTATCAAAACGTTGCAGAAAGTTTTGAATTCAAACAACATCGTGAAGGTAAGTACGTTATTGATGACAAAGGGTCAGCTAAATATGAATTTAACATTAAAGATATTAATGATAGCACATTATATTCAGATGGTTATATTTGTCCAGAATTAAAGATTACAAAACAAGACGTCTCTTCAATTGGAGCAAATAATATAACACTCGTCAATACAGAAAATATTTTTATAAGAGCTACATTACATATTTGTAGAATGTTGACTGAAGAAATTGTTTCGCTCATCATGTACACGGATTTAAAAAATTCACAAATGATTACAACATGAAGGAAGCACATAATACGTTTTTCTATACTGATACCTCAGAAACTCCAAGTAAACAGATCTTAACATCTGATGACGATTGATCAACAAGATTGGGTGTTGCAGATGGTGAAAATAAAATTGATAAATTAGTATCAACATTTAAACATAATGCTTCATACAACGAGGGATTTACCAAAAGATAGATTCTAACAAAAATAATAGTAAAATAGAATTATGGAAACTGTTTAAACGATAGTTTGGATTCTTTATTGATTTAAAATATGAAATATCGATATGAGATTTGTTCACTGGAGAAATGGAAGTAATGGCAGGATTTGTACTGATGTAGGTATGAAACTTATAAATTTTTGCTATAAGCGATATTTTGTTAAGGTTACCTCATATTAAACTCTATTCCAAATAAGCTGAATATAGTAGCTTTACTCAACATCTTCAATCTGATGTTTGAAATCAATTGGAGTGATGTAAGAGTTATTAAAAGTAATATTCGGTGTGGATCAAGCGGTACATGTATCATAAATACTACAAGAGATGAAATTTTGAAACACTTATGCTGTTCCTCAGTTTCAAGATAAAGAAAATAAGCAAAACTAAAACAGTATGATTTTCAATAATCTCGATATATTAAAATGTTGGGTTCGGATTAATAATGATAAATATCCCATTGAAGATTACAATGTTTTGTTCAAAGATGAGATTTAGATTATTCTAGCTATTACTCAGATTTGTTAACAGCGGATTAAATAATATCAACATGGAAACTGGATATTTAGTAGGGTATATCAGTTACGAAATATTGTATCCAATAATTTGTTTCGACATTTCGAAACACGTTTCAAGTAATAATGTGATAAATTTGAAGACTGAGTTTTTCTGACAATTCAAACTCCAACGAAATCACATATATTTTATTTCTTATTAGTTGAAACAAGAAAAGAAATAACAGATGTTTATAATAACAGTTATGAAACTATGGGAACTCTTTAATGATAATTAATGAGTTTTTTAGTTTCCATATAGTAATCTATATAAAGAAGTATTGCAGAGTCTTATAAGTCGTTCTGTAAATGGTTTAAGTTAACTGATAATGGCAATTATGATATTGAAAATATACAATTATGTTAAACAGGCAATTGGTACTAATGATCCCATTAATTTCTCTTTAATGGAAGAATATGCTGATATAAAACCAAATTGATGACAAATCTCTGAATAATGTTCTTAAAACGGTTTATATATACCAAAAGGATTATTATTAGTTAAGGATAATTCTGATGCTGATAAGTTTATTTGTTTGAAGTTATGCACAAAGTTACACAATGGGCTATCTGTGCTCTGCCCACCACGGGTATCGAAACCCGGTTTTTAGCGTTTTAAGTCCGCAGAAATACCGCTGTGCCACTGGGGGGGGGGGGGTATGCTGATAAGAAAAATATAAAAAATGTAGAGTAACCGACAAAAGAAATTAAAGCAGTCAACAAAACCTATACAGATAAGAAAAAAATTTGAAAAAAGATAAAAAATACTGAGTAAATATAAAAAATGCAAATAAAAGTATTATAACAAATTTAATGGAAGCGAACGTAGATGAAGATGCAGTTAATTAAAAAATATGTAGATGACTTAAATTATTTAACTAAATTTTTTACTATTTTAGAAATAACGAAAACATACCAAATTTAAATCTCACATGATTGTATAACTAGAAAGGTTCCATTCTATACTATTGGAATTTCAATAGATAATTAAATGTTTTTAATAAAATGACTAATTCTGATTTTATGGATACGAATATATACGAATGTATGGAAATACCCTCGAAAAATGACGAAGGGTTGTCAGGTGCTTTTATGTTACCTACGAATATTTTATAATAATTGTTATTTTTATCAATTTTTGTTAATACTTTTTACATTTTTGGGTTGTGTCCCTCCAAAAGGGTAGAGTGAGTCAGAATTTTCTGTAGTGTATTTATCAAGTGGCGTCTGCCACACTTTAGCCTACTAATTCAAATAATGCAAAATGCTTCCAAGTTGAAGGCATAAGCTCCATCTCTTAAGTGATGGAGCAGAAACCCCATATTTCACATTGAAGGGAAAATTGAGAGACCCGGAGGGCAGGACAACAACAAAATTAGGCGATTGTCATTTGCGATGTTTGTTAGCAATTTTAAGTTATTTGTGGTGATTTTTAGTATTTTAGGGCTATCTTTGATATTTTTAACATTTTGCATTTTTAATTTGTTAACTTTTAAGAAACCCTTTAAATACATTACTTTCCACTGGTACTAACAATAGTTATTTTTTGTTTAGTAGACATTTGATACATAATATATTTTGATCAGACCAAGACATATTTGTCATTTTTTCAGGAATGAAAACATTGTCATATTTCAACTATTCTCTTTTTACTTAGTTATGCATCCCACCATCATTATATCATGTAGAAGAAAAGAACATAAGAAGACTCTTTCTGCCGAATATTGTATACAAGCATAGCTGAATATAATTACTCCTCTTTACTTTTATGCAAACAGTCATAAGAATTACAAAGTGATTTCTTGTATCAGGAACTTAAGTGTTTATTGGCATATTAAAGCAGTGTTTGATGCATGAGAAGGAACAGTTTTAGATATAGAAGTGCACACTGTATCATAAGATTTAATACACTTTAGATAAAGAATTTTAGAGGGATTTACGAGATTTTTCACAAGATTTTACAGAGAAATTTTACTGTGTGTGAAGTTATTTGTTTTTTGTCCCGTAAAAATACAACAGAAACTTGTCGGTTTCTGCTGTTATTTTCATAATGCATGTCTTAACTTTTACTTAAGACTGGGAATCCTTACGGTTCCTAAGTTCTTCGTTTTAGCAGAGTTAGAATTTTTTCTGAAAGCGAAGTTAGTTTCATTTTCAATTTAATGTTAATGTACTTGTAGCAAAGTAACTGAAGTGATTAAATTTTGTGCTGTGTTGTTTTAACTTTAACGTTCACTTTACGGCGTTAACAGTGTGTTTTGAAGAAAGTTTAAAATTTGTGAGATAGTTTTAACATTGAAGTGATGCTTGAACTTTTAGCTTACATTTGTTTTGAAGTTAACACAATATGAACAGACTTATTATTCATTTCACATTTAGCTTAGCTTGTGGCTTACTCCTGTTACGACATCGGAAGTCGCGTGACGCTGGTGAGACGAGATGAATTTCTCGAATTATCATGAATGATCGGGGAGGCCCAAGTGTATTCGAGACGCCTCTTCGTTAGTATATAAGCCTGGCAGAGAAGCCAGCGAGAGATAAATAATTAAAGAAGCGAACAGTAATGACGGTAATATAAAGTGTGCGTTTGTACTCGTAGAGAGCAAAGTTATCGAGATTGTGAATCACTGTGATTTATAGCGTGTATTATAAAAGTATTTAAGTTTAAAGTGACGAGAAACGCACTGACTGTGGAATTACTGTGTACTAAAAGTTTCAATAGGTATCTGCTGTAACATGAGGCATATAGGGTTGGTCTCGTTATAGGCTCTTTTCATCATATTTTTCTTAATTCCACGTATAATGTGGCTAGTATGAAAGTAAAAATTATAAGCTAATATTTGATACTTGAAATCCCTTTATGCCAGAGAAGCAAAACGAACTTCTCGGGTATGGTCTACTTGAGGAAATAGCCATTCGCTTATGTTGATTGCATGGAAGTGCCTGTGCTGTCCTATCATTACCCCATAACATCACGTGCTATAGATGATGATGAAGATTTGATTTTTATTTTGACGAATTGTTAAGGTGAAGGTTGTGCAGAGTTTTTTATTTTGTTTGTAGTTAACACAAAGCTACAGAAAGGACTATCTGTGATCTGCCCACGATGGGTATCCTAACCCGGTTTCTAGCGTTGTAAGTCAATTGTACAGAGATCATTGTTTCATGCTTTCAAGTTTTATTTTGATTTTGATTTAGAAAGTAAGATCAAATGGAGGACCACCTTGAAATATAGGAGAGAGAGGTAGTGGCATGTTCATCTGTGCAAGGTCATGATTCTATAATTTATAAAGTTATGCAAATAAACCTTTTGATTTATATATGTTGTAGGTTATGCCCAGAACCACACTTCAGGTGCAATCAAAAATAGGGTGATTACAATATTACCTGGGTCCTCTGTGTAGGTAGTGTTCTTCAGTAGTTAGGATGGGACTGGAGCTGCGGAAATGGGGGAACGGGACAATTATGTCATTATCTACAGAGGGCACGTTGCTAGAAGAGAGATAGAATTATATAATTACCTCATCAACACCAGAGGGTGTATTAGTAGGGACGCATTGCTAGAAGAAGAGTGACATCACATGATTACGTCATCAACATTATAGGTTTTAACTTCTATATGCTAATATATTAGCAAGACAGTTATCACTCTCGCTATGGGCCCATTCAAATCAGCCAAGTTTATGACCACAAATTGGCCTTTATAGTTTCCATACTATAACTTCAAATATTTTTTGTGTATGTTTACGAAATTTTGCAAGCTTTCAGTAAGCAATGAAGTATTTTCACAAAAAAAATTTCAAGGAAAATATGGAGTGAAGATGTTGACTGCTCTGAGTGCAAAGTGATTTGCATATTAAGATTAGATATACTTTTCTTCATCTGAAAATTGTTAAATTTCATTTGCATAATCTCTAAAACCTCCTAATTAAATATTAAACGTTTTCTTCAATAAAACTTTATATTTTATCTGTCATTTTCTCTACCGTAATTCAATATGAGGTTGGTCAATTCGACCGAACTCCCAACCAAAATAAAAAATACGAAGTAAATCTAAATTGCTCTTTTTCTTCAGATTGTAACGTTTAACTGCATTTGTTTATCCTAAAGAGATTGAAACTCGTTACAGTAAACATCTGTTTCTACATAAATTTTATTGTTTTATTGCCCTATGAGCCATGTCTAACTAATATTCTCTCTACACAAGTTGTAAATTACTTGGCGAACGTGTAGCTCATGTTACCCTATCAACTTATGTTTGGCACGGGCTGCTCGCAAGCATACCCCATGATTTTTTTTATTATTATTTTATTTTTAGTTGTTTTATTCAATGTAACCTTATCTAACTTTCAATGTTTCTAATTTATATATTTTATTTACTTAAATAATAATGAATAAATAATACACATGAGAAACAAGAAATATAGTACTTACCTGGGTTTATTTTTATTCATTTATTTTTTGCTGTCGACTGTTGATAAAACTTAACCTTACTTCTTTATACTAATGGTACTACAGCACTAAATAACTTTTAATTTAATAAAATATTGCACCTAAAAACAAAAAAGAATGGCACATAATAAGCAAATAATATTCTATCATAGTTTTTCTGGCTTTCTAATTAGGCGATAAGAGCCGTTAAAATTCAGCTAAGCTTGTCCATATGTTTCAAAGGGAATAAAATTTTAACTGGAAGAGAAATGGACAATTCTCTGTACAGAAAATATGTAACGTAATACATAATTTGATAGAATGAAACTTTGGCTTTCTATTGGTTAGAAATAATATAGTATTAGACGTCATAGAGAACTATTATCAATTTGGGAAAAAGAGGATGTGACAAGTGGGCGTGGCAAGAGGGGTCTGATCTTCTAATTTATGGTTCTGTAACCAAATAAGATTGAAGACTATATAACATATGCTTTGCCTGAGTAATAACGATATTATAATGAGTAATTTACGGTAAATTCCGTACTTCTCGGATAGGTGGTAAATAGATTAGAAAATAGGGAAGACCTAAAAAGAAAATGCCACAATTCTCATACTAGAGGAATTGAGGATTTTTTAAAATAATAACTTATAAAGAAGGTAAAACTTATATAATATTAAAATTTGAATTATTACCTACGAGTTTATGCCAAGTATTTTCGTATACTATAATAATAAAGCACTTTAATTACATTTTCAATGTCACTCAGTAAAACCTCGTGGCATGCGCAGATAAAAAAGCTCTCGACAAAACAGTTGTTCTTTGCATATTATTTCATTAGATTTATAAATTTCGTTTGTATAATTAATATATTGTACCTGTTTGATTTCTCAAGCTCATGAGGTCAAAGGATGTTTTCAACATCCAATTCTAAGAAACACTCGCATGTTTTTGTTTTCTAACGAGTCTTTATTGTTTAACTCTATTTCTTGGGATTACAGAAAATTCTTGAGTTTAAAAAATTCTAAAAAACACGTGTGCTTCTGATTTAATTTAGCTGATTCTAATTTGAGACCATTGTCATCCAATTCTGGTAGTGATAGTATGTTCAAAAGAACTGTGCATATGTGAGTCTGAACGAACATCAAAAAACAGTTTTAATTCCATGAAGATCATGTGACAGTTTATTTAGGTTTAAAAGTAGTTGAACTCCAATGTTTAGTCACAGTCTAATACTGACCAAGTTCACCAAAAAAAAATTATATGAGCCCGTCTGCAAAAGTTGTCATGTTGTCTTCTTATACATTTGAAACTTAGATTCATACATGATTCTTATTTGTTATTATGTTTAGTTTTGGATTATTATTACTAGTTTTTATTCATATAAAACATTTCATTAATTTCTGTCAATGTTATTATTTTTAGTCTACTTAAGCTCAAAAGTAAAGTACAGCTCACAATCAGATGGAAAAACAACAAGGTTCATCGATCATATGCAGAAGAGGCGATCCACTGGAAAATTGCATTTATATCATAATAGCTACATTCAATGAAGAATTGATGATACACATCCTATAATACAAGGACTATGGGAATGGTAAATTATACCCTATGAAGGGGGAGTTTAACGTTTTCCCAAGATGAATGGCAAGAATTTAAACACTGGACTCTACCAGTGACTGAGGCAATTTAGTTTAATTCTGGTCAGGAGTTTTTACTGGAATATCGCAATTGTATCATTTGTGTTGTGTGTGATAAGTCAAATAATGTTTCTATTCATTCTACTACTCGTTCTAATGTTAATAGTATTTTTCCAATTCTTATTACTTTAAATAATTAAAAATGGTACGGATTTTGTGAACAAATTCGCTTTGTAAATTCATATTTAAATCAGTTAATTTCTGGTAACAACGACAGTCTTTAAAATCTGTTATCTGAAGTTTATACTGAACATATTTATTTTCTCACACAAAAGCCCAGAAAAGAGAACTGTGAAGCAGGTGATCCAAGTTAAGTTCCTCATACATGTGTCATGTTAGTTCATGATGAAGGTATCTGGATGTATTTGAGAATTGCCCTAACTCAAGTTGGTAAAGATATTATACAAGCTGTATTTCAAAGAAGAGCTAATAAGGCTCTGGGGTACAGTTAAGAAAGATGATTTTATTCATGATTTATCAGATGTTTTCTGTAAATCTCCTACAATTGATGAGTTCAAAATGTGTTAGGAAACTTGATCTGTAATCTCTGTTAATATCATTTGTATACTAAAGAAAACATGAGAATATATTTTTGTTTTTATTCAATTTAATTCACAACAATGATATAGCCATTTGGTCTACAAAAGATGATAAATCCCCGAAAGGAAAATTCACATGAAAATGTTTTGTAACAAGACTATGAACAGACGATCATAAATATTAATAATCAATAATATTGTCCACACAAAGAAGAATATGGTCATCGCAGTATTTTTTATTGGAAATCCACGTTTGACAGATTTTTTTTTATGAATCTTCTCATGTGAAGACAGTCCTAATGTATCAAAATATTCTCCTTTCATTTTGACCAAAGTAAATGCGGATCCAGTGGCTACCAAGTTTATGACTCAGATTGACGATGTATAGCTGTCTTTCTGCAGAGTTGGGTAGTTGATCCCTGGCAAACACCCCCTGTGAGCTTCTTACACATACACAAATCTTGTGAGAGTATCAAATACATTTCTGTAGCATTCATAAATTTAAAAAAAATCTATAAATCAAACTGGCTTGTACTTGTTGTTAAACAAATGTTTAAACAACTCTTCTTTTTCAATTTTTACATATCAATTATGATGTTTCTAGGCTGATCAATTTCTAAAATGGACTGGAATTCTGCAGAACATTTATAGTGTTGGGCAAGGAACTACCAAAATCATCTCAATTCGTAAATTTCCCTGTTTCACCAAGATAAGGTGTGGATTTCCAGTAGATAGATGTGCTGTAAGATCAAAGGTAAATAGTGTATATCCTTCCGAGTATTCATCATATCATATATCAATTTCTTGATTGTGAAACTTTTTTTTGTTTCATGAAAGAATGTGTCATCGCTTCGTACATACAATTCAGCATCAAAATCAGGTTGTAAAGGTCGAGCAGGAATCTGTTT
Organism: Limulus polyphemus; assembly: GCF_000517525.1. Classification (NCBI taxonomy): domain Eukaryota; kingdom Metazoa; phylum Arthropoda; class Merostomata; order Xiphosura; family Limulidae; genus Limulus; species Limulus polyphemus. The sequence goes on from NW_013666243.1 coordinate 355,505, forward strand.
TCCATCCACATCGGCTGCCAAGAAATCGCTTCTGTAATGTTTGAAATTATACGGGTTTTTCTTCCAAGATCTGTTGAATGCATCATTATCAACACATCGTATAACAAGAGGTGTAGGTTCCTTCACTTACACTTGCACATACGTTTTGAGTGAATGAATCATAAGTAAATATAGGTTCTATGTTGGGTGCAAAAAGTGATTGTACTAATTTATTCAAGATTCTAATTAAATCTTCAGGCTCTTTTTAATCACCTGGTCTAATATAAATGATACTGGTAGCAGCATGATGGCCAGAAAAGTAGGATATTCATCCTGTACCAGCTATGTGTATATTGTAGTTTGGTCAAGGCCACTTCCAACGAACCCTTAAGTTTGATAGATCTCGGAAGGTGAGTGACATAGTTTGTGAGAGTATTGTTGGCAGAATAGTTCATAGAACAATTATTAGGCGATGTTACATACAGTTGATCCATGCTGAATAATGAGTGATAGATCATAGTTATTCTTATCATTTTATGATGGCAGCGATTCAGGTCCACTTGGGGGTTTAGCTCTGAAGGTTATCAGGATATCCTTTTCATTTTATGAAATACTCTTTTTACCCTTCTTCATTCATGTAATATTTCTTCCACAGCGTAGATTTCATTGGGAACTTGATAACACATTGTAATTCTAATTCATAAAATGTTCCACATAAGTTTTCTCTGATATAATCTTGCACTTGATACGCTGGCAGGTTTCTCTCTTTCTTTTAATTTGTAAAGACTTTGTCTGTCCATCCAGGCATATAACCTTTCTTAAAATGATGTTTGACTTTATTAATACATACCTGATTGACCACTTTTAATCGAAATTCTTCTGTTGTGGATGTTTTGTAAATTAGTCTCATTTTAATAATGCAATGATACGATTGATTATAGGCACGAACTACATTTTTCAAAATAGTTATATACTTGTATGTTCCATGATGAGTAAAACAGCGCAACATTCTAGTTTTAAAAGTATGACTAAATCTTTCTACTATTGTCACTTTTTTTTCATTATGTGTGGTAAAGAAATGAATGTGTTGTTCCTAGAGATAATGTTGAAACAGATTATTAGTAAATCATGTTCCAGCATCAGTTGGAAGTTTATTGATTCTTTTAGGGACTTAAGTTAGAGAGATCCGCTAAATCAGCCTGCCATTGTTCATTGATCCCCGAAACGAACACTCGGTTTCTTGACGATTTGTGTAGTGTATGTGTCTTGACGATTTTTGGGATATTCATATCTTATAATCATTCTGTAAATTATTTCCATCTGGTAGGGTTTAAATTCTTTCATTTTCATAGTACGTCATTAATCAGGTCAATTATGTTGCTGTTCAGGACAGATTTTCCACTAATTGCTAATTATCCTCGATCATTCCATGTTAGATCCCCTGTGGAACGTATTAAGGTTAATAGTATTCCAGCTTTCTTTTTTATATTTTTGAGGATCACTGTCGGTGATCTCTAAACTTTCATGAGTTAACAATTCCATTATTATTTTTAACAGGTTCCAAGGTTTGTGAATGAAAGGTCTGATGATGTTGTGGCAGTTACTTTACCATCTTTGCTTTATCGTCTACAGATAATGTATTATTTTATTTTACACTAGAAAATGCATATTTTTATCTATAGAGTTTAATACTTTATGAACTCTTCTTTCATAAACTTTAAATTGATAAAGTGTGTGTATCTGTTTTTCAGGAACGAAAATTACTCGTTTCATGTGTTCCATATTTTTTTAAAATTCCAACAGCCCATCCTGCCAAACCACAAAATAATGGAAGTATTGATGCTACGAGTAATAATAGAAACACGCCTTTTTGTATTAGTGAGTTTCGTTTCTGTTTAACTGAAGCTTTCTTAACAGCCAGCTCTCTCAATAAGGACTTATATCATCTAAGTTTATGCTTTTGTATGCTCCTCTTGGGAATGTTACCCGTCAAAATTATTAATGCACATTTTCTATCACAAACACACACAATAAAATTATTTTTAGTTCTGGCAATTATAACCTTAATGTGTTTATGTATTAGTTTATGAAATGTGTGGAGCAACTCTTGATGTTGTTAAACTCTAAGTGTCATGATGAATAAACGAAAAAGATTGTAGTACAACATATAAAAACTGTTTATTTATACATCTATTTAGATATTACCTCTACTTTTTTACATTACAGTGATGATGATTGTTAATATGAAATGGACAGAATAGAGTCGATATATGAAGTTGATTAACCCTGGGGCATCCAAACAATTCCAGGTTATAACAAATAATTTTAAGAAGACTTCTCAACGTCTTGGTTTTCTCTTTCCCCCTTTGTCAAAACAATGTTAAAGTTCTCACACTCCACAAGTAGGGATAGTTGAAGTTTCTACTTTCCTAGAGGATGTAATGAATATAGCTGGTCACCCATTCACACTGATGACAATCTGTATCTGAAATATATGCACTCGAAAATGGTTGTTTAAACAAAAATACACCTATGTATCCAGTGACTAAGCACCTGAATGTTAGTTCTTTAATCACATATGGTCCATCTTTCAGATAAACTCTTTCTAGATCTATCATGACATCAGTAGTGACGATCAATGAATAATTATACGATGAAGCATCAGTCTTATCTTACTTTGGTATGTACAATATAACTTTATATCCAGGAAATAGTCCCATCCTCAAACATAATTGGTCTGACATTTACAGTTTCAAATCAATGAGTAAGTAACCATATGGTTGCCTCATTGCATTTTGATAAGTTTCTTCAAAGTGTTTGACACCTGTCAGAAACAGTTGTCTCACTAAAACTTTCAACTGAGATTTATCTCTGATGTTTTTGAACAAAGTAATACGTTGAGAATTTAAACTAATATGCTCTGATGAAACACATTCTGTACAATATGAAGCACTGATAAATTCAAATGGTGACTTATATGCGTAAAAAGTTGAAACACTCGTTTATTTTCTCAGAACCACTTTCACTCATAAGAACACCAATATTAAAAAGATTTAAATTATCAGATTGTAAGTTATCATGAAAAGTTTTAGGTAAACCTCGACAAAATGAATGTTAGGATTATTTTGCATTAATTTAGTATACAAAGATTGAAATTCACCATAAAACCACATGATATTTTCAGGAATAGGATAAATAACCTCACGATGATAGGCAAAAATCCTGCTTACAAATTGAGATTTATCACTTCCTGTAAAAGGTCACTGTAAAGTTATCTGTCTCAAACTCTAATGAAAAATAAATGCAACATGAATTCCTTATATACACCATAAACTTGTGATCAGCTTCTCAGTATAAAATATAGGAATATATCAGTAAATAAAAATCAATATCTATATGGCAGTGTATTATTATCTGGCAAGATGTGCCATTTTGTATATAATGGATGATAATTTCTGTTTTCTATCTTGTTAAAAATGAACTGTGTTTACAATTCTCGATGTATTTTCCTTGGGTTTGTTAATAAACCCTCACTTCATTTTCCCTCTAGCAGAACAATTATATAGATTAATTTATAAAGATGAACATAACATTTACACAAATGTCCTTTTCAGGGAGAATACATTAAAAGTATGTTATACAATACATTAATTATCGAAATGTAAGCAACTGAATTAGCGATGTTAATAACGTTTTATATATAAATCGTTAGAAACTGCAAAAACATATGTAATGCAAATTTATTATAGAAGCAAAACTATAATCATTTGCAGCAGTACGTTAAATGTGTACTAAATCGATACTGAAATCATAAAAAACATAATCGGATATGGAATAATTATGTGACTGTCTCATTCAATATTTATAAAAGTGATACATTGGGTGTAACAAAAGCCTTTTTTAGGACAGATAATTCAATATTATATCAATTAGAGAAGCAAAAACTAAAGAACTTATGAACTAGAGAAATAAGATAGTATGTGTGATTAAAACTGTTTATATGATACGTTTAATACAGTATATTATAATAGTTGTCTCATTAAAATGACACGTGTAAGTTAATTATTAACTGAAAACACAATCAGCCATACTAATTGTCTGGTTCAATTAATAATTTTACTTTTAAGTGTCTAGGACATATAACTAAATCTAGAAATGAAAACTACAATGTTGATGAGGTAATAGTAATGAACCGGAAGTTTTTGACATGTTTTCACAGGAAGTGCCTATCAGGATTAGTAATCTGCTAAATTAAGTTTAAAACAATGTGTATGTTCCTTAGAATTTGCTAAAGTTGAAAGTTTCTCCATAACAACATGACGTATTGGCAGACTGTATAATATTCTTCTTTGGTGTCAAAAGAATTTTCGCTAGAGAAATATATATGTATATCTTTATATTAGAATTCTGAAATCGTCATATAACTGCACCTTATTTAGGATATTTTAATTCATACACTCAACTGACTCCCCCTGCATTAGCGTGGTACTTTGTACTAGGAGTGAAACGAAGTCTCACTCCCCTCAACCTCAAACTTCGAGAGTTCATTCTATATATAGCCCTGTAAAAAATTAATTGATTTACGTCAACGCAGTCAACTCACTACCCCTGCCTGTTGAAAAGGTCAGTGGTAAGTCGGATTTTAAAATCTCTGAGTTTCTTCAAAGTTTAGAAAGACATTTTTATATGTATCAAGTACCTCATAATATATGGGTGGAGACTGCGGCTTCTTGTTTGAATGGTGGAAGGCTTTCCGATCAGAAATAGCTTTTGAACATTGAGGAGAATATAAAGAAACCTTGACTTATTTGTACCCAGTGGTGTTAGATAATATCGGATTGGCTAAGGAACTCTTTAGTAGAAAGTACCACGCTAATGCAGGAGAGTCAGTTGAAATGTTTATTTGGAAAAACTGTGAAAACTTATAAATTATGGAACCCGGAAGCTATAGAAAGAGAAATTGTGAAGTTTATAATATCACAATTACTCCTAAAGGTACCTTTCGAGAATACTTAGAATTCCACTTTATTGTATCTATTGCTGCTGTGCTAAAATTTGCAAAATAATACAAGCACCACCGGAATGATAACTGAGAAACTGTTAATAGTGAAATGATTAATATAACTGAATGCCATAATAGATCTGTGCGATGTTATGCTTGTACTTATCTATGTATTGTCCCAAGAAAATAAAATATGTAAATAGGGAACAAAGAAACGAATGACAGCAATTGTGAAACGAGAACAGGGATCAAAGAAGGAGGTATGAATCCCGTGAAAGTAAATCCCTTCATGAACTATTTAACTACAATTAAAACAGATCTGCCACACCTAACACTAAAACTAAATGGAGAGGTAGTGGATCGTATTGATACTGGATCGGATTATTCAGTAATAAATGATAATATATACCAGCAAATCAGAAGAAATGGTCCAACACTTCAAGTAAAACCTTAAAGTAAAGGTAACATGTCTTGCTAATGAAATTACTAACTGTCAACCATTAAAATATTTTGAAGCAAAACTGTTGATAACAAATAGCATTGTGGAAAAATGTTCCGTTGTCGTTAAAGATTTGGCTTAACTTGTCTTGTTGGACAAGAATTCATTCAGCAAAACGAATCAACCCTAAACTTCTTCACAAATGTTCTTGAATGAAATGTGTCATCTGTTAGGAATGAGTCCGAGACTGAAAAGATACTGATGAAGGAAGTACAATGTTCACATTTAAAGAATAATGACGGAGAACAATTAAAACAACTTGTATTAAAATATGTAGATATTTCAATCAAGATTTGTCTGAACATAATATTATAACCACTACTGAAAAGCCAATGTTTAGAAAACCTTATTGTTATTCTCCCACTATATTACAAGGGCTAACTGATCAAGTGGCTGAAATGTTCCGTGATGGGTTAATTGAACTCTTCACTTCTTCGTTGTCTTCTCCAGTAATTATTGTCAAGAAGAAAACTAATGATTTTAGATTTTGTGTTGATTACAGGAAGTTCAATCAAGTCTCGGAATCTGATTGCTATCCATTGCCTCATATAAGTGATATCTTGGATTCTTTGCAGGGGCAACCTTTATCAGTAAATTAGACTGATCAAATAGATATAGGCAATTACCTGTTAAGGTGGAGGATCAACATAAAACTGCCTCATAACTGATAACGGACTTTATCAATTTAAAGTTATGTCTTATGGTCTAAGAAATGAGCCCCCTACCTTTCAAAGACTTTTGGATAAGGCTTTAGCAGGACAAATTAAATGTTCCAAGGCTTATATTACTGATATAATAGAGTTTCACCCACATTTGAACAACACTTGAAAGACTGTTACACAATCTTTTATCTACGATTTGTCCTGTAATGTAGTTAATTTGAATGATTGGCTTTATATTCCTGTAGATTTTGAATGCGATATTTTTGAGCCTTTGTGATGATGGTTTTTTGTTGTTGTTTTTTAGGGGCCTTATCTTTTTGACTATGACAGTCAATCAGCATTTTAGGTTCACCTTGAGTAGCCTTATATTATCTTATTAGATCTTATGTTTCTCTTTTACTGCTGAGACCTAACAGAATAGTATCACCTGTGCCAGTCTAATATCAAGGTACTAAAAATAAGAATAAAATGTTTGTAATAAAAAAAAGATGAAAATACTTAAATTTTGCACAAACAAATGACATGTTAATAAGGTAATCACCCTGTAAGGCTATAGTGTTGGTTCTCTTTTACAGAGAATAGCCCTGGATATCACTGGGGTTTTTTTTTCGGAGACTGAATGAAATAGTTGATATGTTTTAATTGCAATCGATTACTTCACTAAGTTGGCAAAGGCTTAAATATTAATCAATATTTCAACACAGTCTATAGCTTATGTGTTGATGGTGTACTGAATAATCAAATTTGGTGCATTTGAATAGCTTCACGTGGATCAGGAAGCAAATTTCAATAGCTATCTATTCCCCGAGTTGTATAAAATGTTGGGTGTGTTTAACAGACACACACTTTGCCTTATGACACCCAGTTTAATGGCTTAGAGGAATTGGTACTACAAACTATCAAGAGAGTGCTTGCAGAGTTTGTTAATCCCAGTCAAACTGACAGGGACAAACATTTACCACAGATCATGATGGCATACCATGTAATTGAACTGAGATTGACTGGTTGTTTGCTGAGCACACTCATTTTCAACAGGAAGTACGCTTATCTGTGGATGGTATGTCTGGTTCATAAGAATGTATGGAGAGGTTAATGTCTATGTTAGTTGATGTGTACGAGTTCACACATTAACAGCTAGGAAAGTCCTTCATATGGCAGAAGAGATGCTATTTAAGGAATACATTTTCTAGCATTGAGAGTGGAGTTTGCTTTGGTATAAAAGCAGTCCATTTCTGGCTTTACAAGTCCTTATATTGCATTCAGAGAATATGATGCATTAATGTGGTGCATGTAAGCATGTGAAAGACATCGACAAGTTACATCCACATTTTACATATGAATTCTTCATTTACTGGCTAGACCAGGACTCACAGGAGGAGATTGACGAGTCAGGAAAGGACAAGAGTGCTCGACTCAACTAATGATGAGTAAAGAATCACACACTCCACACTCTTGAATTCATCCTCATTCTTAGCCTGAAGTCTGATTGTCATACAGACAGTGCCTGGTTCCAGTAGGAAGGAATGGAGGTTGAGACTGTAATAAATTCCTATATACTCGAGTTGATTTAGGTTAGGCAGCATTAACCTCACTTTCTTCCATTTACAAATTATGTAACAGTTATGGTGCAAATTACAAAGTTTAACCACATGGAAGGTAGCTTCTACTTCCCCATGTACACTTACAGCCTGCATTCATCCTTCATGAAACAATATTAAGAAAATATTCAGTAAAACTACTTACTTATCAAAATATTTCAATCTACATGATTGAAAATATACCTATCACATCCAAGTAGAACACTGGGTACACAACGTGTATATGTTTGTTATGATATCTAAGCCATCTTCAGTGAATTTTATACACTACTGATAATTTCAACAACTCATTAGTATTTCAATTTGATCGAGTTGAAATAGTTTCTGCACTATGCTTATTAGAAACAGCATATAAAACTGTCTTAGAACCACTAGGTAAATACCGTGTTCCACAAAATCGCGTGTAAAATTGTGTTTTCTCTTGATCCATAACGTGAGTCTCTTTTATCTTTTCCATTAAAAATTCACCAGCTGCCAAATATTTCAGCATTATAATTTAAATATTCTCTAACTAATAATTATAAAGAAAGGACACTTCATTTTCAAATAATACTTTCCAGGTCATTTATTACAGTTAGCCTCATATCCTTAATGTCAATATCAAATTCTTTTTTCCATGCTTTTGTTGTCTTCTTTTTGTTTATTACTGTACTATTTCTGTTAATTTGTTTTATAAACACTCATGAATATATTGCCATGTACATATGCTACCATTACACTTCATCAAGTACTCTAGTAGTTTATACAACTTGCCTCTAGTTACCTCATGAACCACTTCTGTAATGTTCGAATTATCTGCCAAAGCTTCACATAGTAGCGACGGTAGTATCATCCAGGGAAACTGAAATTTAACTCATTTATATTTCAAAATTGATGAAATAAATCCTTACTTGTAAAACTGAAATGAATTAAGCCTTTTTAACTGAGAGTCCATTTAAATGATTAAACTTCGTACTGTTACTAGTGTACTCCAATACCCACTAGGAGAATGTAGGACTCCTTCTTTGATCATAGATCCAACCTATTTCAGAAGAAGAAGATCAATGAAAAATCTAATAAGTACTGGGTGGCATGCTCCACAGAGTTATCATCATTCAGCTAGATTGTGGGAGTAATTTTTGTTTCAAAACATTAGAGAACATTTCATTTAAAAAATGCACTCATTGGCTGAGAAGGCAAGTGCTTGCAACATTCTTTAAATCACTGACTTTTCAGTCATATAATTGTCCAAACTGTCAAAAATTGAGCAATAATTCTACAATGTAATACATAAATCACATCTCAATACCACTTGATAGCTTGTAAATCAAGAAATGCTACTCCTTTCAGTCCATGATCATGCAAATCAGTGACTGTCTTAACTGTCAGTGACAGAGTAGCAGTCGCAAGATGTATTTCATACTTTCCCCAAGATATTATTACCCAATAGCTATTTTTTTCAATCATTGGTTGCTCAAACCAATGACTGTCTTAGCTTTCAATCAAGTAGAAATTACACAATGTAGTGTTATATTATGATGTATATCACTTGATAGTTTGGAAAAGAAAGAATGCCACTTCCTTTCAAACATAAGGTGTCCTAACTTTTGATTATCAGTCTCAACCATATTTATTGACAGGCCAGTGTTGGTGTCTTGTCCACTGATCAGAATAGGTAGTCACTTTCATCTCCAACAACTCATCGTGTGCTTCATATATACCCCTAGATAAGTCTCTACATCTTCTTCTCCCTCATCAGGTAGATCGAGATGACTCAAGACAGTGTTCTCATTTTCTTCTGAATTATTGGTCTTCATTCCAGACTGAAAGTCAAGCCAGTGTACCAAAGGCTTATATGTGACATATGTATGCAGCTAATTCATGTACTTTCCACACATTTACGTGCCTAACTTCTGCTATAGTTCATACATTAGAAGAACAACTTGTCAGAGTACAAGGTGTAGAACAATCCAGTTGAATCCAAAGTAGCTTTTGTGTGGCTGACACATACCACAACCACACCCAATCACCACATTGGAACATCCATGCCATCTGATCATTGTATTTTTTCTGTTGATGTGCCACCTTCCCAAGTTCTTGTTAGGTAAAGTTGTATGCATCAATCTCAGCCACACCACTTTCTTGAAGACACTGAGGGGCATCTCCTTATGGTGTAGGACCATACATCGTGTCCATAGAAAGTAGCATTTCCCATCCAGATATCAGCATTGTAATCTCTGTTACATTGTTTTGTGTAGTATAGTAACATATGACAAGTGTTTATACCAATCAGTTCTATCGGGATTAACAAACTTTGCAAGAATTTGCTTAGTAGTTTGTATTAACCATTCTGTCAAACCATCAGACAAGGGGTGATGGAGTGAAATGTGAGTATTCACCAGAACTAACGCCTTAAACAACTCAATAAATAGTTGACTATTCAACTTAGCTCCTTGATCCATGTGTACTTATTGTGGTGCTAACACATTTGTAAAGGTCTTCTAGCATACTAACCTATGAATAAGCTTCAGCCCACTTGGTGAGGTAACCCATGGCACTAAATATGTATTGGTGACCTCTTGTAGTCTCCAGGAGTGGACCAGCAATATCCAGAGTTAGCCTCAGCAGAGGAGATCCAATAATTCTGTTTGAGATAACCCTATATCTGATGGGTTTTTTAGGGTGACACACACAATACAGCATTAACACCAATAATGAACATCTTGACTCACTCAAGGCCAGAAGAATTCCCATCGAATGTTAGCACAAGTGTGGTTTGCAACTTGGTGTCCTCCACTCTTTGTATTGTGTAAAGCCTAGAGAATTTCTTGCTCCAGAGTTCTGTGGACAACTAGCTGCAGCACTGTCAGAGTCAATGCCTTGTAGGTTGGTAGTTATGGTACAGCATATCTTCTTGTTTATGTAATACTCATACAGTTGCTATGGGTTAAGTGTACCCATGCTATAATCTTCTACTAGTGCTAGACAGGCTTCCTCTTAATGGACATCAAGGAGTACCCATGCTAGGTTCAGGGTTCATAAGCTGCTCATCACAGAGTTCGTGAAGTTTAACTTTGGCTTCCAAATTGTATATGCTAGTAATATGCTCTGGGATTCCAAATGCAGATCCTATACACTGAAAAAAAGCTGCTTGCAGTGGCTGTCTTCACAAAACATTATCACCACTACTTGAATTGTAGGAAATTCACCATTCAGCTGGTCCATGCGTCGCTGAAGAATTAGTAAACTTCAAATGTATAGAAAGGAGGATAGCATGTTAGATGTTGGTATTGCAAGAGCATTGCTTTGTCATAGTTCATCAGCTGGGCTCAAAACATGATAACACAGACAAAGTGCATTGGTAGCAAGTCTCATCAGTGGCGCTCCAAATTAATACTTGCTCATACTATTTTTCACCTATGACATAGTTTATACATTTAACACTAATTCTCTACAGATCACTAGCACCCAACCCAACTGAAGCATTCTCTTACTGGCTTTAGTGTCTTTTGTAACACTTATGTGTCTATCCACTTGAAGATTGTAGAAATGTTGAAGAGTTTCAGAATGTAGAAACTGTAGAAATATCAACTATAGTCATTTTTCTGCACTATTATTGTTTCACCGAGTAACTGATATCTTTTGCCTGAGCATCTTGCAGTTCAGTGTTGGACCACATTAGTTCTTCATTGTCACTTGTAGATTTCACATCTTGAATATTACTCTGTTATACTTTTGTGCTTTCCTCTTTTCACAGCATTTACAGTCTTCTTTAACATATTATCTTCAAGATAATACATAAGCATTTCCATATCCAGGATAATGAATGATTTTAAACTTGTACTCCTGGAGATTTTGAAGCTATCTTGGTATTTGGCCTTTTGGATTATAAAAATTCACCAGTCAGTTCAATGCTGCATAATCTGTCCAAAAGCTAAGTATCATCTTAATTAAGACGTTTTTTTAGTTTTATTCTGGGTGTGAGAGGTACAACAAAAATGCATGTTTAGAAATGGGGTACCATTAAAAACGTTTTTGCATCAATATTCAAACTATCATCAAGGGGATTTGGTTTTTCAATACCACTTGATCTGACGATCCCATAACTTCAAGATGGCATTTTCAGCTGTTTATCTGTGTCTTTAATGGATTCAAGCTCCATCACCAACTGCAGAGATTCCTTTAAAGATGTACAGTTACTTTGCTCAAACCTAATTTTCATTGTCAGGTTTATGGGGCTGAACTCTTTACAATAGGTGTCTGTGACTTGTTTGTGATAAATGTCAACAATAAACGGACAGCCCACAATCCACTTGTTTTAAAATAATATATATTCAAAACAAGTGAAATTTATGTACAAAAAATTCGTTACACTATTGTTTACCACTGTTGAATCTAGAGCTTCAAATAATTCACCTTTTTGTCAAAAGTTCGCACAGTCTGATTTAGTTACTTTGGAACCCAATTAACAAGACGAATTATTTCTTCTCTCCTCTTTTATCACAATAGAAGCAGTGATAACTTCACTTACGTTACTCAGTGGGTTACCACAGTTGTATCCAGAGCTTTAAATAATTTATTTTTTCTGTCAAAAAGTCCACACAGGCTGGTTCAACTACTTTAGAACCCAATTGACAAGATGAATTATTATTCTCTATCTGTGTTGTTACAACGAAAACTGTGAAACTTTCACTTTAGAAATCACCCATTATGGCTAAACTGACAATCATGCAGTCTATATTCACTTTTACTTTAACTAACTTACCTGCACGTATTTATAACATGCAACAGAAAAATCTAGAAATATCTAGCCCTCTAGTGACAACAATATTCACATAACGAGAAAAACTTAGAAGCTTCGAGTTAGATGACTTCAAAAATATTACAAAAGCCTAGTACAATTATCAAACTGCATATACAACGTATAACTCGTACAGAGTTGCGTAATGAAACTTGTCATAACTATCACTTTTTAAATACTTAACTTTTAACACTCTTGTTATGAAATATAAATGATCATTAAATATTAAATAACTAAATAAACTGAATAATAACTCTTAAGCTAAATAGTCTTGTATATCCAACATTCATATTCTCATCTGTTTTGGCATCTATAAATTGCTCATGTGTAAATGAATAACATTTCTCATGGAGCATCTATGTAAGATAACTGGACTAGCCTTTCCAAATCTTTTACAAGTTCGGCTGAGGCCTGTTTTTATCTCTGTACTCTGTTATGGAACTTTGGACTGGATATCATTTTCAGGTGTGTCCCCTAACCTGTTGGATAAGGCAAATACCAATGCTTGATAACTGTTACAGCTCTCAGCTGGATTGTTATTTAATGTTATTAAAGCCCGTCCTTGTAACCCCATGACTACCGCATCCTTACATTGGCAGCAAGATAAATAGCTTATTATTCACTATTCCTCCCATTCACTTTGGAAATTAGTTTGAACTGACCTTGATATGCATTCATTGGTGTCTTCCTATCATAGTCCACTTGTTTTCTCAATTAGCCAATGTTGGTGAACTGACCAGTTAAATTCTGAAATGTTAACTGAAATGGGTAGACTAGTCCAGGAAGGTTTTTCAGTAACAAATGACATGACAGGAATACAATAGGTGCTTTAGTTTGAAATTCTTGGGCAGATGTAGATAGAGGTGTGGCTTTAAATTTATCAATTAGATTATCAGATGCTTTATTCTGTCTCGGATGTTCTTTCTTACTTCAGTGATCTCTTTTTGCATTTATTCAATTTTGTCATCAAAGCTTTTCCGTATATATATATATTCAGTTTTATCATCTATACTTTCTATACTTCGTTGATGTCTTTTTTGCACTTCTTCAAACTTGTTGTAATCCCTCTGTATGTCCTCAATAACTTCATGGATCTTATCTTCAATCATATTTATTTCTGTTCTTAATTCTTTTTGAAAACTTAAGTCTCCTTCTTTTAACTACTCTCTTAAATTCCTGTCTCATACCACTTAATCTTCTTTCACTTTTTTATTTCATTCTTCTAATATTCTGCCTCTTTCTCCTTGGTCTTCTTTTATCTTATTGTAAATTTATCCTTACACTTTCTTCAATTTTTGTCTCTTTTTTATTGTTTTTCTTTTAATTTTCTGTCTCTTTATTATTGTTCTTCTTATGACTTTTCATTTCTTTCTTCATGATTTTTTCAATTTTCCATATCATTCTATAAATTTTTTTCTCACTGTTTCTTCATCTTTATCTATTAATTTTCTGTCACTTTTTTCTTGACTTTTGTACCTGTTTCACCATCCTCAATAAATTTCTGATCTCGCTTTATGAAGTCATCTTAAAAATTGAAGTTTGCTCAATGATCTGTGTTATTTCACCAAAATAATCCCACTTCTGACAGTATTATGTTCTTTCTTTAGGTAGGTTTTTTGGATTACTTGGTAAAGATAATGACAAATCCATTCCATGTAACGATAATGAATTAGTTTATTTCCTCTATGACGTTTCTACAGGCTATGCTCACTTGTACTTTGTAGGCTTAAATTCATTAATAATGTTATCACAGAGAGTTTGCCCCTAAAGAAGAAAGGTCCATCTTTTCAAAGTGCTCAGGTTATAGGGTTTTATTCATTTCTATCACAGAAAGTGAGTGACTAATGGTAATCATGCCTAACTTACAAATGCATAATTTCCTTACTAATCAATTGATTAACTAAAGAGATGAAATAACTCTCTGAATAATTTGTTTTACTTTGAACTGAATCACCCACTTACTCCCACATACCACATTACTTTGTCATGTGCAAACGAATCCATATTTCATATTTGCTTCCTCTAACATCTAACAAACATCTAAATTAAGACATTGAAAATACATAGTTTACAACAATATTGAATTTGTAACAACGATTATAGCTTTCGTGCTTTATTTCGTAGCCCATAATTTTATGCTTTTAACCGTGAGAACCATTATTAGATCGTCAAAAATTAATATCGTTTTTTTTAGGTGAAAAACCCCAAACAACTTATATATCAAAACAAAACATTTATTAACTGAAATAGTCTCCATTCTTATCGATGATCCTTTTCCATTTTACAATCAGGTTGTTAATGCCCTGATTAAAGAAAACACTTGACTTTTAAGCAAAAAAAACATGTAGATGTCCTCTTTAACACCTTCCATATTTGCATACGTTTTCCCATTAAGATGGCGTTGCAACGAACGAAAAAGATGGTAATCTGATGGTGCCATATCTGGAGAATATGGTGGGTGGGGTAGAACTTCCCAACCCAACTCCAGAATCTTGTGTTGCGTCAAACCAGCCACATATGGACGTGCATTG
>NW_013666243.1:371522-375623 GCF_000517525.1 Limulus polyphemus
ACACACTTTACTTCCGATGCCTACTGTTCGCTTGACTCAATTATCTATCTCTTCAATCTATCTGCATATCCATATATCGCTGGCTTTATTTGCCAGGCTTATATACTAAAAAAAGAGGGCGCCTGACAAACACTCGGACATTCGCGGGGTTCCTCGATAATTAATGATCCTTTTAGAAACTCCAGCGCTCATGCTCCCAGAGTCGCGTGACTTCCGCTGTCGTAACAATATCAATTCCAACATGTCGGCCCCTGCCTCCATAGTTTTTAAGGCTAAAGTCACCTGAACGAAATTTTCTGAACCATCGTTGACACTTACGAACCTCCAAAACATTTCCATGCACTTCTTTGATATTCTTTGTGGCTACAGAGGCGTTGTTTCCCTTCTTGTATTCAAACAGTATTACATGCCCAATGTGTGTCTCTTCGTGTGCTAAAGGATTAAAGTATACTAAACGTTACACACTATATAGGCTACACTAACGTGACGTTTAAGGGGTTCGTTTAGCTATTAGACGTGATGTATGTTTTATAGGGGAGGGGGTTAATGAAAGTGTTCCAAAACGCGACATTAATTTCTTGACGACGTAATAGATGTGCTTTCTCTTAGGCTACAGAGATCATTCTTGAACACCATGTTACTCTAGATGACTATCATAGTCAGAACGTGTTATAAAAGTCTAAAACTTTATTTCAAATGTTCAGTTATTGCGTGAAAGTTAGAATGTAGTAATGAGGAATCGGTAATCGAAATTTAGAATATGTCAACCAGGATTCAATAGTTAGAAGTAGGGATAAAAAGCAGATAAAAGGCAATTTTCAGTTCCAAAGAACGATGACTTTATATTATAAACTTACGTGAAATAAAATAAGATTTCTTTGCTAATGTGTGTTCTGCTTTCATTATGTTTAGGTAGAGACAAGTTGGGCTACAAAATTATTGTGATAGCAGCTTCCTAAAATAGTTATTAGTGCGAATGAGTTACTCTTAATAATGTTGTCCAACTCTTTTCTTTACTACATTTAATAGCGTTAAGTTATTTAAAAATAATTTCTGTAATGTTGAATGGACTGTTATCTCGTATCTTTAAAAATAATGAAAGCAGATCATACATTGGTAAAGAATTCTTATTTTATTTTACATAAATTTATAACTACAGTAAGAGTCATCTTTCTGTAGAGTTTAAAATAACTTTTTTTGTTGTTGTTTTTTGTACCCGATCCCAGTTTCTGACTACCATATCCCTATCGCTTGGTTCTGAATACTGAATGTCGATTATTAGGTTTTCACTTCCGCGTGGTTGTTCAGTGTGGGATGCTTGGAGATTTTAGGCGCATAAACAAATCATTTTTGTTAGATAACTAAACTTAGGTATATAGACATGTTATTCACGTTGTAATGTTAATGTTTTAAAGCATTTTTCATCATTTAATTTAAGAGACTTTGTTCTTTGGGGATTCAAATTATTTAATATAATAGAAATAATAATATAAAAATAATTTACTTGTTAATACTATTTATGTTGTATGAATTTATCTTGATATGTTTTTATGACTTGTTAGAGCGCTTCAATTGTATAAGTTATGAAACTGTTGATTTGCATAAATGTTCATTTCACCTGAAACAAATGATTACTTGGTTCAAATTCAATTCTTGAGGTTGGCGTGACGTTACAGTCGTGTGATTTTGCCTGGGAACGCGATCGCCATCTTGGTAAAGGGGCGAACAATAACGAAGCGAGTACAGCTGCGTGTACGCAATTTATATAGGTCTACCATGAACAGGTGTTGCTGTGCAAATTCTTCAATTATTGTTTGATAGTCAAACAATTATTGTTTGATTATCAATTGCAATGTCGTATCAATACGTGGAAAAGTTTTCGGCCAAGTCATTAGCGAGATATCTAGTAAAGTTACGATTAATTGGGCTTGATTCTTAGCCCTACAAGTACCATGCCAACTCTTGTATAAACGACCCGATAGAATGGCACAGTGTGAAAGTACTCAAACGTGTATAATTATCTTATATTGAAAAAAAAACAAAAACGGAAGACAACGTTTACACGATATATAATGAGCTGAACACTCATAGTTAGGCTATAGCTCTCGCAGCTTTCCTATTAGTACTACTTCCTGCATTCCACGGTTGATAGCTTTCAGACACAACATTCTTCTCTACTTTTCAGTAGCTTGTTTTTGTGGGAAAACATGCACTAAAAGGTAAACTAACTAGTCGAACTAGTTTTTTAAAACAATTATCGACAAATTTTCTTAAAACTTGGCTAGGAATAGAATCTAACAAATGGTTGCTTTGTGCTTACTATTGAGGCGAGCTGGAGAAGGAAAGTTCAGGTCTTTTCAACTTGTTATTGGTGCAATTAAATATACAACTCTTCACCATATTTGCAGGTTTGGAAAAACAAAAGCTCGTTACAAATACGAATCTAGACAGAATGAACGAAATGTTCTCTTCGTCTTGCTATTTGTCTGCCTCTGTTGCTGTGCGGACATTGCATTGTGGGAGGGCTAAGTTCCCGGATGTCCAACCTCAAGATATTGATGTAATCGTAATTGTTTAATGTTGTTCTCATCAAAGTGTATCTAATTTTAAATGTAACTTATTCACTATAAGACTGAAGTTCCAGTTTTACTTTCAGCATATATATATATTTGGGATGCAATTTTTGTATGTACTTTCCCGGTATACGTGACGTGTTCTTATCTAAGTGTAAGATACGTTTATATTGGAGGACAGAATTCAGCTTTTTTAAACCTGACTGTCGGAAGCCTACAATTAGTACAAAGCAGTGAGTGCAAGTTTTCTTGACCCTGAGGCCTAAAATGTTGAATTTGTATATACATATTGTTGTACAATTACCTAACTTTTGGAGCATTTTTTCTGTGTTTTCATTTAGTATCTCAAAGCTATATAGTGCTGACATGCGTAGTAAATTGCTGGTAAACAAAGCGTTTGGACTATAAAATTATATAATTGTTCTCATTTAGCTAATACTATTACTATTTCAGTATTTGGAGTTAGCAGATCATTCATTAATTTTGATTTCATTTCCTGCCCATTTTGTTAAAAAGAGAATTGTGTCGACTTTATCATCAATTTGACAAGTTTGCAAACTTTGTAATAAACAACTAGTACTAGTAGTAATAAATTAATGTAGTGGGCCTCAGTCTACTTTAGTATTAGTAATACTAACAGTAATACTGATAATATCAGAGTGTAGGATGAAGCTCAAGGTTTGACAATCCAAACAATAAAGTAATAACAGGATAATAAAAACTTGAATATATTTATAAAAAAGTATCATTCTGACAAAATGAGGTTTTATTTTGTGATTCAGACTGTTGGATGATAATATGTTAATATTTAATTTCAGGACAAACTTACATAGCTGGTTGACTTCTTATAGATATTTGCAATGTCATTGTGTTTCTTACGCAAAGGCTGTTTACTTTCTGGAAGATTTTCCTTTAAAAACGTAAGAATCAAAATCATATTCTATTTCTTAAAGCTGCATTTCAGTTAAAACTAAGTTTTAGTTAAAGCAAATATACAAACATTTTAAAGCATTATTTATGAGAATATGGATAAAATAGCTGTATGTTATTAAAGAGGGAATGACAAAAACTTAATGAATTATGTAGCCCTAAAACAACATAGAGTCCCTCAAATGTTATGTTAACATGTGTTTATGAGTGCCTTTTAGGCACATAATGGGATTAACTTCTTGTACTGTGTTACTCCATTCATGTAAATGAGGATACTGTATTAACGTTTCTGCTATTTAGATGTAAGGTTAAGTTTAGTATCAGAGGTAAAGGTTTTTAAAGCTTAGGAATCTAAATGAAGGTATGTCTTTTGTTAGTATTACTTTTAAAGCAAATAATGTATTTTTAAAGATTTAACTTAGGTGAATGATAATTCGATGACGAGGAACCCACTTTGAGACTAATAATGGCTGGAGACGGCTTAAATGGGTAATGAAGAAAAACTTTAATATAAGTTTAACATGACAGCAAATGTACAACGTTTCGACAAGGTTTTGTCATCATCATTGGTACCTGATGATGACAAAACCTTGTCGAA
>NW_013666243.1:376553-395846 GCF_000517525.1 Limulus polyphemus
TTTCGACAAGGTTTTGTCATCATCAGGTACCAATGATGATGACAAAACCTTGTCGAAACGTTGTACATTTGCTGTCATGTTAAACTTATATTAAAGTTTTTCTTCATTACCCATTTAAGCCGTCTCCAGCCATTATTAGGTGAATGATGTTTTGATACAGACTTCTTTTTGTTTTTTGGATATTAAATGATAAATACTTTTCCAAGTATGAATAGGATAGTTAATTAGTGGCTTTAATATTACTTGCTTTCCTTTATGTTATTTTATTTGTAAGTGTACAGAGACTTTATCAAATTATATGATTTTATTTCAGATAATTCATAACTCATTTCTGAGCAACTCAAGAAATGCTTTTGGTATAAGTGGGCAGAATACATGGAAAGCATGGTATCATTTTCCAACATCTAGTCCAAAGGTAAAGCACATATTGAATTTCTTTCCAATTATTATTTGATACCTGTGTGACGCTATTTCATTATAAGTATTGTTCAACTGCAGTCAGTTGGCATATTTATATTGAATACTTCTTGTTTCTTAATATCTAAGTGAAATTATCTGTTATTCATTCTGGAATCACACAATTTTAGCAAAGCATCATGTATGATTTCAGGTACTCCACAAACTTAAGGTCTTGACAAGAGGATCAGTTACAGTAGTTTCTCCACAACCTTTTACAGAAATCTCATCCAAAGCTCAAAAAGTTGTTGGAAGTTGGCTTATGGTGTGTAGTGGGATGGTGTTTGGAACTGTTGTTTTAGGCGGTGTGACTAGGTAATAGTACCAAACTTACTTTAAGTGAATATTCTTTACTGGTATAGTGTTAGTATTATTATATATTGAGTTATGGTTGCAGAAGTATTTAGTGAAAAATGATAAAAAGAGTAACTTTTCTCCCAGTATTGCTTGTATGTATATTTGTAAACTTACTAGTGAAGGAAGAAATGTTTCAAAATTTGCACAATTATGGAATCAGTTTATTTAAAGTGAAAAAGTAGGAAGTTGATATTTAAGCTCTTATAAACATGCAACTCTGTCAAGCATAAGAATTTTTGGAGAAGGTTTGAATTTCTGCTTTTTCTTTATTGGAGAGTGGTGGTGTTTTTTAATAATAATGTGATTTCAATAGAAACTTTTAGAGAAGTTAGGTTTAATTTTGTGTGAAAATTGCAGTTTATTGATGAGGTGTGACATTTAGTAGTGATGTACATGATGGTATATCACAGTAAGTCTGATAATAGTTTAAACCACATCATTGGGCCAATATAGAATAATATCACACACACACACACACACACAGAGACTACAATAGAAAAAAATATTTTTAATACTTGACGCAGTTGGTACAATCTTTGAGATCTCCATAAGAAGGATGGCTCATTTTAGGAAATTGTAATTTTTATCATTACTGCTGTAAACAAGTTTGATGATTCTCATCTCTGGTTTGAACTATGTAGGGTCATCATGTTAAAAATTCATAATCATGATAAAGGTTTTGAAGTGAGAAAACAATGATAAAGTAAATGAATTTTACTTTGAAAAATATGAAATGAGATTAAATTGTTAAGCCTACAGTACCCTTCCTCACCTACCACTCAGGTGTTTAATGATTTAACAGTCTTCATGTTTCTTACCCTTTCCATTCTCATCTGTACTCTGTTTTTACTTTAAAACTCCCTTTAATTATTTTTATATTATTATATGTTTACATATTTAGTTTTTTAGGTGTTGAAGATTGTTAACTTATGTGAATGTGTTAAAACTTTGTACTCGTTTATATCAGATTAACCAAGTCAGGCCTTTCTATGATTGATTGGCACCCTTTTAAGGAGTTTCCTCCCAAGACAGATAAGCAGTGGGAAGAAGAATTTCACAAATATCAGCAGTATCCAGAGTACAAATTGTAAGTATTATAAATGTATACTGAGAGATTTCAATTTTGGTTTAATCCTCAGTTGTCTCAGAGCCATTAACCCTATCATCATGGGTCAAAGGCCATGTCATCTCGTTTGTTGACTTACTTTCAAAATTTTATTGAGCGACTATTCTATGAATTTATGTCTATAAATTTGGTATCAACTTGTAAATTATAATTCAAATGTTTGTATTATACATTAGTTAATTTCTTAATTTAAAAGTAAATATTAAAAAAAAAAATATTGATTTTTGTGTGTCATGTAGTATGTTGAATGCAGCACTGGTTCAAATTAGATGTTTGTGATGTCCAAATACAAAGTCTATATTTCAATACGAATTAGGAACTCAAATTACCAATATTGACAAGCTAGAATAAAATAAGAACATCTTATCATTTCTATTTGCTGAGATATCACTATATTTACTGATTCAAACAGAGTGGACTTGCCCACCTCTTTTGATTTTTGGAAACACTTCCTTATGTACACCTACTTCTGTCTATGACATGTAAATAACCAATCAAAACCTCAGAATGTCCCCCTAGTGGCTTTTTTAGCTATTTTTAAGTATTAGGGTGTCAATCTCGTTCTTTTGATACAAGATTTCAAGCTTGGAAGGTAAGTATTTAGTGAGCTCAAAATTCCATATTTTTTTAGACCTAAATACAGCTTAGTTACTAAGCTTGATAAATTAGTGGAATTCTTTGGTATTGATATAGTAATTTATGATTTTTTGGTTATTTCAAACGTGTATGTATATATATATAAAACCTAAGAAAAATTATTTTGTTTCATATCCTCCACATGGCAACCTACGGTAATCATGAAACTAATACAAAGTTCATAACTAGAAGAGATAATTGTTTGCTATACTTCTTTATTTACTGTTCTATGTTTTAAGAATAAAGTTTAATAACTTATTTGTATATAGTAATAATGTATATACATATATAATATATTCTATCTAATAAATGACCATATTTTACAAAATACTAGTCTACTAAAACATAGCCAAGACAGGTCACTTTGTAAAGGCCAGTTTTATATTGTTGGATACGGTAACACAAGTGAATGTGTGCCACGTCATTGCAACTTCTGTAATGTTAGCCAGGAATGGCTGGAAAGTCAATATAATAAAAATAATAATTATATATAAATGTATAATGTTATGAGATTTAAGCTATTTAGACTAAACACTTGTGATTTCATGTTATAATTTTTTGTCATTTTACAACAAAAAAAAGCATAATTTGTATTTATTTCTTAATTTTTTATGGTGGTTACGAGATCGGTCAAATCAACTGAACCCATACAGAGATGTGTTAGTGAAAATAACGGATACAATAAAAAAGTTTTTTCTTAAGAAACATTTGATAATTATCTAGACATTATAAAGATTTTGCATGTGAAATTTGAAAATTTTCTGATGCATAAAAAGTATTTTTAATCTTAAAATCAAAATTGCTTTGCATGTTGTATAGTCAACATGCTAAAAGAAAAAAGGCATGAGAAAAATATTACTTTAAAAAAATTTTAAACTTAATAACAAAAATCTGATATTTTGCATGCAAAAGCCCCATAATGTTTACTGATAATCTGCAAAATTTTGTGAAGATGCGCTTACTAACTTAAAAGTTATATCATGAAAACTATAACAAGCACAAAATGCCCATGCTGAAAGAGTTAACAAGGAAAGTTCATTAGCTTACAGTCAGGATTCACTTATCCAAACTCATCTTGTATCAATTCTATTATTAATTATGAATTGTATTTGTAAAGCTTGTATATGCAAGCTTTGTTACAATGACTTGTAAACAGGTCATATTCTCTCATAGACTTTAATTTTATAGTACTAAGTTTAATCAGCATTTTTCTGAACTATTTTAGTTTTAACCTATGTAGTATTTTTATGTTATGTCTGTTCAGTTGCATTTAATTAGATTGAAAGAAATTGTTACTCTGTGTGTAATAGGGTGCATCAAATGCCCCAGTGTTTAGCAAGTACATTGTCCCTTGTACTAAAATATTCTGTTAGCTAAAAACAGAAGTACTAGAATATGTTTTCTAATTCTGGACTTATTTAGGGGGTCCGCCTCAGGTTTATTTGTATCACAATAACCTTAGCACTGATTTATCCATTATACAGCCTAAAAGAAATGTATCAGAATCATAAGGACAGCTTTATTCTGACAACATCAATTTTCAGGTTTGGTGTCCAGTTTGGCTACTTTAGTTTTCATTCTCACCATTTTCTTCAAAATCACAGCAAATTGGTGGCAAGAACTCCATACAATTGCTGATCTATTAGTGTTGAGCTGTGAATTGACCAGCCTAAACCTGCGCTATAGGTTGCTGTATTCAGTATCCAGTTGGTGGTATGTGAAATATATTTTTTATAGAGGATGAAGCAATGATTTACCAGGCCTTCAGGAAATTTTTTACACATTTTGGTTATGCTAAGCACCCATTCTGACTATGCCCAGACTAGATATGTTGTTGTATTCTATTACCATCAAATCTGGTACACTTCATTATCCATATTCTTATGCAGCCTGTCTAGTGTCTACTCTGTTTTCATATTATGACTGAAGTTATATTTCATACTTATTTTCAGATGATGGATGATGAGATGAATGGTTACAAGCAAAGCATAGTTGAACCATCAACATCTTCAATATAAAGTCCTGCAACTTCAATGACAGTGGCAGCATCATCTCACATACACTCACCAACTTCCACCACTCACAAAACAACTCCAATGATACAGCAGTCAGCAGCCATCTTCAGCCTGGGGAGCGGTATCACAGAGAATGATGCACAAATAACTGGCTCACATTTTCCAACAAGTTGCCAAGTGTTGCACTGCTTGATGTGGTCTATAAAAGAGGGTTGAGCAGAAAATCGTACCAGGTGAAAATCAACTACACTTTATGAGAAAACAAATACTCCCATGATTTCGGAGTGCAAAGCCTATGAGAAGACGATTAAGGTTCTCGATAACAATGCCAAGGTCAGGGACATACTCATCAAATGGCAATTAGTTTCAGCTTCTCTTGAGAAGGTGCAACAACTGGAAAGTAAATTAGCTCAGACTTTTCTACTGTGACCTGCCAATGCTGAACAGCTCATCAAAAATCCAGAACACTTGAGCTTTGTGCAGTCAATGAAGGGTGACTGTACAGAAACATTTGGGCCCCATGAGAAGGTGTTAGCTGGCAAACTCCAATGCAAAGGCATGTAAACAGTCTGAGGCAGACAGGTGAGAGAAAGTGCACCAGGAAATGGCCTTTGTATCAAATAGTTTCAGAAACATCACTGATGAATCCAGCATGTGTAAAAGTGAGAGTGCAGCTACAGCCTTATCAGCCAGTTCTCCAAGGGGTCATTGCCACAGTGTCCATACTGGGACAACAGCTTTCATTCCACATGATATTTTGCTTAGACCTAAACTTGTTTCACTGACAACAATCATGAAAATAACTCCAGTCCAACAGGCTGTCTTTACAGAAGCTCCGATAGAAGAGGTAGGCGATAATCCTTCTAAAGTTTCAACACCATACGCAAGCGGTGATAAATCACGGCATCAGGTTGGACATATTGTAGCAACATCTTGCAAGAAACAGTGGGGTCCTCCAAAGCTCACCACTCTGCACTGGAATTCAAATCTCACTATCTAACCAAAATGTAACTGAAGAGTATTTTACCATTGTGGTAGGAAATATACATGAAATGAAACTTCTTGGTGTTCCATCATACCAACATAGCATAGATCAAAAGTCTGGTAATATCTTTACTGAACTGACAGCTAACTTGCTGGATTCATAGCACTGCACAGACTCTATTATCAATATGGCATTCTATTCAATACCATTCAACACTGAGCATGTCACTGCAGCATATGTGACAATCCAGCAGCACCTCAGCCAGGCACTCGTGTGGTCAGGCTGTCAACATCATGTTGTAGATGTAGAGGTTACCTTCTCTCATGTGTTCAATGACCTACAAATTGAAGTTTCCAACTCACCAGAAATCACACTCTTCTCTCAGTTTTGCAAGAACTTTGAACTGCTGGCACATAGTAGTGATCAGCCATTTTCACGATTCAACCCAATAACATTTAGTGGGGAGGTGTGCAGTATGATTAAGGACTTCAAAGCCAATGTTCTTAAGATCACTCACTCTGAACTCAAATTATGAAAAGATGATTGCCAGGAGTTTGTTGAGCTGTGTACAGTGTTTCTAGGTGGAGAAGTTGATGGACAGACAGATACATTCAAATGACCAGGTGCACTGCACAAGGCTAGATGGATGGCAAAGTTACTGTATTCTATTAAAATCTGTTTGTTTGAGCAGTAAATTTAACAACTGCCTCCTGGCACAATTACCACAAAACAACAGGTCTCAAAGGTGAAGGATTTCCTGAACTTTGCCACCCTTATCTACAGCTTCTGGTGGATGACCTTCATTTTTGCTGCTGATGCTCCCTGGCTTGATCTGAAGCTGTACTTTCATCTGTTGACATGTGAGGCTGTGAACCCAGTGGTTTCAAGGAGTGCGGTTCAAGCATTTCAACAGCATCTTTGGTACCTAATTGCAAAAATGGTGCTTCTTGCAATCTTCAGCAACAAAGTGCCATTGGAAGAATAACCTGCACACACCAAAAGAGGGCTTTGGAATGGAATTTGGCAAGCCCAGATTTCCAGATGCTATCACTCTGTAAAAAACCCTTGTAGATTTGGTTGGGCCAAACTTCTGGTACATATTTCAATTCTACAGCTCAGCCATGAGTTTCTAACAGAAAATGTTAAAGATTGGCCACAATCTGCTGCATATCAAGCATATTAGGCTCTGAATGTCATCAATGATTGTGCCGAACAAGGGGTGAAACTCAGCTCAGATATTTTGATGTTAACCAAAAATGAAGAACATGCCACAAGTGGTTGAACAAGATCGAAAGAAGAAACGAAACCTGCATAGGGGTACAGTGAAACTGTTTTAATGCTTATCATTTTATCAAAATACTGCAGTAATGGCAATTTATGCATACAAATACAAGTTTTATTTCATTAAAAAATGAGTTATAATGATTCATATAGTTGCAGAAATGTTGCTGTAATTTCCTTTTATTTAGAATAAAATACTTCATGAAAGAGTTTCAGCCCTTTAAATTTTGGGTATTATTTCATATTATGCACATCATTTTCATGAATTGAAACATTCAGTTTTGGGGTGGACCACATAGATGGTGTCCAAACTTCTCCAAAATGTGCAATATTTTTTATTTTAAACATGGAATAAATTTAGACTAGGAACAGAAGAAACCCAGGCTTCTTTGAAAATCATGGGGCATAATATATAGTTAAATTAGAAATTTTCAATATTCTTGTTTTTGTGAGTGCCATACTTACAGTTAAGTATAAATAAATTACTTCACTCATATTTGGCATGTTTAAAATTAAGAACTGTGCTAACATCATATGAAAGTTTAAAAAAAATATTGCTTTAATGCAACTTGTTTCCGAAGTCTGATCATTTTTATATTGGTCATGACCCATAATAATTTACTTGCAATATTTAACATCTTTTTTGAACATGCACAAATTTGAGGATTTAGTTCAGTGAGAAATTATAGCTTTTATTTTAAGACAGTGCTCTAACTTTGTGACATTCTGGAGTCTTAGAGGCTCCAGAATATTCAGAACTTTGATTTTAATGCAGCTCTCAAAATTTGTTATTTCTTGCCCTCTGCTCCTTGGCACAGGAATAGGACCAATATTAGCCTATTATAAACTTCCCAAGACCCATTTCCATATTGTTAGATTTTGAAGTGTCGAGACTTGGCTCCAATTCCAGGTGCTAGAGCAGAGCTCCATCAATGCTACGAAACTGGTTTGATAGACTTCAAGATTTCAACATAAAATTCAGTTGACACATTACTAAAAATGAACTTGTATGGTAAACAGCAAAATCATTCATGAACATTATTTTTTCTATTAAGAAAATTTTCGTAAAAGCTTTTGCTCTCACAAATATTCTGTTTCTATTTATAAGTTGTGTTACTGAACATGTTCAGAGCTAATAACATTGTACCATAAATGGTAAAACATCTAATAATAAAAATTTTGCACAGAAAATAGGCTGTGCAGTATGTGAAAGGAAACTGTGTGCATAGTTTTGGAATGTCAAATAATTGCTTGTTCTTTCATAGGATGAACCATGAAATGACGCTACAGGAGTTTAAGAAGATCTGGTACATGGAGTATGTCCATCGAATGTCTGGACGAAGTATTGGAGCCATCTTTTTCTTACCTGCTGCATATTTTTGGTATAAAGGTTACTTTTCCAAAGCCATGAAACCACGAGTTGTTGCTTTTGCTGGGCTTTTGGCCTTCCAAGTAAGAAGTTAACTGACATGAATAGCTGAAATTACATACTAGACTAATAAATGGTCATTTAATATCTTTCTTAGAACACAATAAATGATATTAATCCCATTCTCAGGGATTGTTAGGATGGATAGCTCTCAAAAGTATTAGTAATGTAATTAATTTGATCAACCTTATATATAACTTCTTTTTATATCACAAATAGAGATACATTTGATTCCTAATATGTAACTTTTCTGGTGGTTTGTAAATATTCATGACAAGATATACACAAACAATACATTTTGTAAGTATTCTGTGCTTTTAACTTAGATTAGAAATGTGTTTTCCATTTATAATATTCAAGATGATTCTCAGTATTTTGTTTCATGTAAATGGAAAAAATATAATAATCTGTATGCAGTTCTAGATATGATTTTCTTTTCTGCAAACTCTTGTATAGATTCATCAGTAGCTAAGATTGGTAAGTGATATATCAATCAGGCTTCTGTCATCTACATGAATAGATAATGGATCACAAAAAAAAATTCCCATATTAAATTGTTACTGTAAAACATAATTTTAAATTGTTTTAAAAAAAACCTCCAAGATTTAGTGTGCGTGACAAACATATAGGTTGAGAAAGATGCACCCCTACTTCATTATAATCAAGCAGTCATGTTTTTACATTAAAGTAATACAACTTTTCCCTGGTATTTATGTGATTTAAACATTAACTCTTTCCATCTTGGTCAGTCGATGTGACTGACCTTGCAACCACAAAGTAACCATCAGAGTTTCTAATATGTTTTATGTATCTTCATGAAAATTGGCAAACTTTCAGTAAACATTACAAGTATACAAAAAATCAGTTTTGTCCATGAATATATGGAGTCAGAATGTTGACTGTTCCCAATGCAAAGTGATTTTCATGTTAAGATTAAAAATACTTTTCTTGATCTGAAGATTGTCAAATTTCAATTGCGTTATCTCTAAAATCACCTAAATATATATCAAACTTTTTTATTTCAGTGAAACTTTATATTTTATCTGTTGTTTTCTCTAACTGTATATGGACTCAGTTAATTTGACCAACCTTGTAACCACCATAAGAAAATATGAAATACATCTAAATTACCCCTTTTTTCTTTCTAGAATAACTGCAGTTTGTAACAGAAAACTAGAATTGTGTATATTTTATATTATTACCTTTTGAACCATATCTAACTACTAATCCTGCTATACAAGTTGTAAATTACTCAGTGAATGTAGCTCACTTTACCATATTGAACGACATAGACCATGAGCTATTTTTTCATTATCTTATCTAACCTAACTTAAAAAGTTTCTCATTTTTACATAATAGTTACTTTCATAACCATAGATAAAGAATATGATGAAAAACAAAAAATATAGTACTTACCTTTGACCTCTTGTTTTTTTTTGCTGTTGCTTGCCGATGAACTTTAAGCCTGTTTTTTCATAATGATGGTACTAATACACTAATGATTTTTAGTTATTTAAATAATGCACCTAAGAACACAGAATATAACATGTACAAAACAAGCAATGTCCTATAACTATTATAATGTAACTGGTTTTCTATCTAAGACAAGAAGAACTTAATTCTCTTTGTTGCTCAATCTGACCACCACAATATAAACTTTCAAACTTAAGATGAAATTGACAATGCTCTGTACTGAAAACAATCTAGAATTATACATCATTTGATATATTAAAACTTTGCCTTTCTATTGGTTATAAATGATTTAGTATAAAACATCAGGAAAAATTATTGGCAATTTGTGAAAGAGAGGATGTGACAGGTGGGCATGGCAAGTGGGTCTGATTTTCCAGTTTGATTTCATAAACAAATAAGATTGAATACTATAAAAATTAGACTTTGTCTTAGTATTATCTATCTTATAATGAATAATGTACATGAAATTCCATTTTTCAGATTGAGGATATTTTAAAATATTTTCTTATAAAATTAAGAACTTGAAATTGTGTAATATTAAAACTTTTTTTTATTAACTACATTTTGGTGCCAAATTTATTCATGTATGTTGATAATAAAGTAGTTTAGTTAAACTTTATATGTAACTCTCATGTGCACTTTGACCTACCTGTTGTGAGAGGGTTAAACATGCACGTGGGTATGTTCAGTGTTCAATGAGCTAGAGTTGTTGATGTGTTTATTTGTATGGGCCACATAAAATACAGTTTAAGCTTTTGCCATCTCTTTCGGTGAAGAAAATATAATAAATATTTAGAAATAACCTTCTGTTAAGAGTTTTGAGGAATGAATTAATAGTTGCATATAAATTGAAATATAATATTTTACAGTTGTTGGCTGTCCTTGTGTTTGTTTCATTTACAAGGACTTAATATAATCAGTTCTGTGCTTCAATTCTAGTGTCAAAACAAATGATAATCAAATTTGAAATGTACTTGCAAGTTTTATAAAAATACCAATGGGTTGAAAAGACCAATACTTGTATACAATTGTTAATGATAGTATTTTTACTTAATTCATAATCCATTTAGAATATGACTAGATTGTCTTGTAGTGATCAGAAAAGCATTAAAAAAACATCATTAACATACAGTTTGGTAACATGTTTTTCCATAAACAGATTTTTCTTTCATTAACATACAATTTATGGTAACATATGACACATGGAGATTAAGTATAGTGGTATTACAAATCTTTTTAATCAGAAAAATTCACACAGGTGTAATTGATGTGCACTGGAATGTGGGTAAGTGACAATGTCATTTTCTATATGATAATATAAATCACCAATACTAATGTCGTAGTCTCAAATGTTTATTAGAAACATTTATTAGTATTATAGTCTGTCTTCATTTACTGACAATTTATTGGACAAATAACTCTTTCTGTGTTTACTATACTGAAATTATTTACTTGTAAGGAAATGTATGTAGATGTTTATCTGTACTTGCACTATGCATAGGTGCTTATGAGTTTTATACTTCACATCCATTGATGTTAATTTCACTCATCAGGGACTGTTAGGTTGGTATATGGTAAAGAGTGGGTTGGAAGAGAAGGAAGGACCAGATGCTGTCCCACGAGTTAGTCATTACCGTCTTGCTGCTCATCTTGGAACAGCTTTTGTTTTCTACAGTCTCCTATTGTGGTCTGGGCTTTCACATCTTCTACCCCCTCAGACAGTAAGTTCATCAACAGATTTTCTGTGTACCTCTCATTCATAAAGTTTAATTTTTGCTTCTTTTCTATTCTGTTTAGAAATTTAAATTTGCTTTTCACATACTTTCTGTTTACACCTCAGAAAATAAGTTTACCTTCTCATACTTCAAAGCTAACATAATATTTACAAAATGCATACTTTTTAGAAAGAAAAAAAGGTTACTTTAAAGTTTCACACAGTTACTTGAAGGCAACTTTATGCACCTTTTTCAATTATTATTCCACCTATTAGATCAATATAATCTTGTTCTTTACTTAAGGAATATTTAATCAGTGTCTGGTCAGGGTCATACAACCTATTTTGAGATATGGTTCATCTTAGATAAATTTTGACCTTCAACTTAGAGAAACTTTTTTCAACCAGCTACAATTGTTACAGGAACTGTCAACTATCAAAAGTTCAGCAGTGTTATGTCACTCAACTTGATTTCTGAATATTTTACAGGAGGTGAAATAGTCTTGTGTTTAACAGTTCTCTGAATATAGACTTGGTCATTTTGACCATTCTCGTAACCACCAATATATAGCCATCACTGAGATAATTGTTTATCACCAGATCTCGGGCACCCCCCAGGTGAAATGAACACTTTGGTCTGTGTAAGTTGGCCTAAACAGAAAATGTAGAGATTGGGTAGAAGATGAAGTAAAAATAACCTTTCAACACCTATTCAAAGACCATGATGGACATTCATTTCTCATTATAATCACAAATGGTTCCTAAACCACAGATGGCAAAAGAGTTGGTTGGGTGTTCATCATCTCGTGGAGCAACAACATTCTTGATAAGGCTAGTGAAGCATTACAGCTTACCACAATTGGCATAAAGATGGAGATGAAACCATAAAACAAGCTCTCCTCTTGATTGCTGAAAGCAAAGAACAACAGATAGTGCCACTAAAATAATATTTGTGACTGACTCATAGGCTGTACTGTATACATGTCACAGTGGTTAGTTCACAGATGGATTGCAGATAGCAATGATGTGTGTACCAGGCCATGCTAGGAGGAAAGTGACAAGATTGCAAGAGAAGCCACTTTATCACATCTGGCTCATCTCTACTGGCAGGTTAACCGAACCTCCTTTGCACTAGTAAGGTGAAAATGGCAACAATGGAAGGTCTTCATCAACATTCAGAGAGAATGAGACTACTGGAAAACAAAGTACCATTAGTATAGCTAGGAAAAACAGTTAAGAGTGGTGATTGAGAGCCTGTTTTGTGATGGTGAATTAAGAAATTTCTAGTTGTTGACAGGTGCTATACTGCAGCATATAGGTCATTGGTTAGACCACATTTATAGCACTGAAGCTTGGGCTCCATATCTTTAAAAGAACATTGAATTGTTGGAAATGGTTCAGAATAGGGCCACTAGAATGATACCAAGGATGGAAAGGTTGTCATAGAAGATTGTTTATGATCTCTAAACTTATTTTCTCTTGACAAAAAGAAGAGTTAGAGAGGATTTGATTGAGATGTTTAAGATTGTTAAGGGAATTGATAGTGTTCATGCCTCATCTTTTTTTATTTTGTATTTAATGATGATAATGATAAGACAAGAGGACACAAGTATAAATTTTCCAAGGAGTCAACTTCAGCAGAGAGAGTTTTATATTTGTAACAGGGTGGTTATTCTTTGGAACATGTTGCCTTCAGAAGTAGTCGATACAGTTCATTTAAGGGTAAACGTGATAAATAGTTGAATGATAAGGGCTGGCTTTGAGTTTTTTGTGTTTAATGTAGTGGATAGGATGTCCCTTTTGTCCTTTAATGTTAATGTTATTACTAGTAATTGCATTTGTATACTCACATAACTTCAACAAGAATGTGATACTAAATAATAGTTGAAACTACAAGTTAATGTGACTGAATTTTTTTCACTAATGCTTCTGTTTCAGAAAAATTTCTCACCTGTTTGGATTCGTGCAGAATGGGAATTAATACTTTAAATTACATTGATACTTTTACAGCATTGTACTTTGCATTAGCTACTGCAGTACACCAAATTAGGTTTTTGCAATTGTTTACAAACTGATTTCATGACATATTTAACACTATGTGCTTCACACAGTGAAACAAATGCTTTCGGATGTTCCCACAGAATTCTTAATTGTATATCACTTGTTCACTATCATTATTATAAGCCTAACCAGTTGAATCTTGTGTTCTTCAAATTTAGACAATGGAACGAGTAAGAGCTAGTTCTGACACATCCAAAAATGCATGAAATAAATTGCTGTGATGTTTTATATAGTTAATTGGATCTTGAATCTGTACAATTCTTACAACAATTGTCATTTGTTTAGTATACAACCAGGAGTAAGGGGAAAAAGTAATTCCCTTGTCTTATTCTACGTACAATGTCTTTGAGAAACTTATTGGCTATAAACTATATTAGTTCATTATAAATATGAATTCGTAAACAGTGATTTGAAATTTGTTTGTCAGAACTTCTTCTCACATGTTCCTGCATTATACGATCAAAGTTATCAATCAGTTCAACCATCCCCCAAAATGTTTTAGCTGTACACTGAGTGGAGTTCTTGCATATTACTAAAAAGTGCACGGTTCAACTCTGTTTAGTTGCAACAAGGTATTCTAACACTGGTCTCCAGTATCTTACCTTTGTTTGATACTGAGTTTGTGTTAGTCTGTCTGTAGTATTTTTTTGTTTGTTTTTCCCAGATTAATCTTTGAGCAAATTCTTTCCATTTCTCTGTGCAGTAAGTGTGTTTAAAAGATGACTTGGGATTTTAGTGTGTTTTGACATATCTTTCCATGAATTGAAACTAGTTCTACTTTGGTGATTTGATGACTTCATTGATCATTTTGTCTTTTGTAATTGACTAAACTACCAAATCTTTGAAGATATTTTTGTTATTTTATGTATGTAATTTTCAGCTGTAAATTTCGTAATTTTTTCGGCTCTCTAACTCATCATCAAGATAAAAAAAAATTTTCAAACTTATCTGTATTTCTTCAAAGACTGTAATGCATCCATCACAACTAATCATTTTTACCATTCAAACAGTTATGTTTGCTTACATAATCTCTTTTTACCCCTTAGACAATAATGTACCTTTCAGAGATTCTATATATTTTGCTATATATTATGGAATAATAGGCATTTTATCATGGGATCAGTGTAGCTAATTTTAATGCATTAGTATAATCTGTTAGTGAAAATTTAGTAAAAGCACAACATCAAAAATAAAATGACTTTTCCTTGGTTTACAGACACACGTAACAGCCCAGGTGAGAAAGTTTCGGATGATGGCACATGCAACAAAAGGTGTTATATTTTTGGCTGCACTTTCTGGTGAGTCCTTTGGAATTTGGAATAAGTACTTAGTCTTTTAAGTAGGTGAATTGTTAAAGATTAACAGTTGACATATTATAACATATTCTTCTTTGCGTTCACTTTTTAAGTTCTCAGAATTTAAGGTTTCAACTGTTTACAGACAAATTTATATACTAACTAATTTTTTTATATCTTTCTTCCCAGATAAGTAGCTTTGTACCAGATGTTACTAAGCCACTGTTTACAGTAGTAACAGTTTAATATTGATACATAATGTTTCAGATGCATATAACTGTCAGATATTTTTATTTGGTTGTTGTTAAACACAAAACTACACAATTGGGAACATATAACTGTTAGAACAAATCCTAACCAACATAATACTACATTTGCCATATCCAGTGCCAGTAATGCCTTTTGTTCAATACCAGGTTTTATCAGGATAGCTTGGATATGATGGACGTAGTAGTGGTATAGATGTTATTTATATCATCAACATTCCTGAACAATGACTTTTATGGTGTGAACTAGATTAAGTAAATTAATTGTAATTATTGTCAAGACTATTGAAGTCATTTACTAATTAGAATATTAGGTTAAGAATTAATAATACAGTATTACTTAATTTATATTTAACACCAATTATTTATTCTTTTTTTAATTAACTTTACTATCATTCCTTTTGGGTAAATCATGGTTTTAATATTTTTATTCCAGGTTCAATAGTTAGAAATTTTGTATTAACTGTATATATGAAACTTTATTTAAAAATATGACACTTGTGTTCTGTGTTTATGATTGTAATAATTTTAGTGATATAATATTTTTAGGTGCTCTTGTAGCTGGGCTTGAGGCTGGTTTAGTCTACAACTCATTTCCTAAATTTGCAGACCGCTGGATTCCTTCTGACATATTGGCGTACTCTCCAAAACTACGAAATGTTACTGAGAACCCAACCACAGTTCAGTTTAATCACAGAATTCTGGTTAGTGATTAGTTGCTCATGTCTCTAATTATGAATATTACAAAATTTTATCTTTGTTTTAAAACATAAATTTGATCTTAACTGTCAGTATTATAGAAACATCTCACTGTAGCATGGGGTGTTTTTCATTATACTCTCTTCACCAGGGTGAAACTGTGGCCTGTTTGGTACTAGGTTTGTGGATATATTCAAGAAAAGTACCACTGCCACCACGAGCAAGGATGGCTATGAATTATGTCCTTGTTGTAGGAGCATTACAAGTAAGATTATATCTGTTTATTATTCAGTACTTTCCCACAATTATAATTGTAAATTACTTAAATTTTCATTGCAATGAAAACATCAAGTAGTGAATTTACTATAATAATGTTATTTCAAATCATGAATTAGAAAAAGAGGTAAAGCTTAAGTTTAAAATACATGTACATATACAAAATCCTAGAGTAGAACAGTAAAATGTTATTAAGACACAAAAACTGGGCTTACACAATGTTATATCTATTTGAATATTTAAAAGTTATAGCATGAAACTATAACAAGCACAAAATGGTTACGAGATTGGTCCTAGGAACTGAACCCGTGCTGAAAGAGTTAAATAAAAAATTTACATTACTTTAAATAAATGCCTTGCTACTTGAAAATCAAACATTGGCTATGAATACCACCTGTTGTTTGCATTTAAGTGTCTTTCTTTGTTTTGGTGAGTGCAAAAGAAAGACATTTGAAAACAGTATGTGCTGTTTAGAGAATTCGTCTTGATGTATCCAACAGAGACATCATGTATCTGCAGCAGCCTGTCTTATAGCCTTAGGCTTAGTTGTAATGAGCTTTCTTATTCAGTTAAAAAGAAAAACAATTATGTGTGTGTGTGTTCATTCTTGGCTCTCAGAGCTCAAAGTACTGGATACAAGTATAAAAGAAATGATACACATTACTGACAATATTGAAATCCAAAACACTTATGTATCTAAAAGGATCTGTTGGGACACTAGGACAACATTTCTAAACCTAGGACTGTTATGACAAAACCAGAACATCCAGTCACCTTATTTAAATATAATTTAGTATAAGTTTGTTTATGGTGTATTATAATGGGTATTCTGGATCCATTCCTGACAGTTAACACATCCAGAGATGAAAGTTGTTGCTTGTGTCTGTCTTCCATATTAATTTAAATGCAAACCTTCAAGCTGTTAAATGGTATAGGAAAGTTGGAAGGGTTATTCTCTCATGTGAATTTATGATAAAAATATAAAATTTTCCCATTTTCTGAAGTTGTTTTTATTAATTCTCTATATAAAAACTTTTCAAGTTGCTATTCCTTTGCTTCAGTTTAAATTCTCATCTAGTATATGATAACCTTTCACAGACTAAAGCTTTTTTCAGCCTTCTTGGTTATCTTACTAATGCACATAGTATAAGTTTGGAGTCTTAGATCTATAGAGATATGTACGGTATTTTTTAAATCTTGAGAGCTTGGATATATTGTTACTCAGTTTGCATGCCTGTAAATAGTTTTAATGTGGTGTAAACCAATTTTTGTCATATGTTATTCTTTTCAGTATTTTAAGAAAGAAGAAGAATACTTTGTTAAATGTTGTTAAGGAAAACATTTAAAATATCTCTTATTTTTCACCATTTGTGATGCAGAGTTATTTCTAATAATTACTCTTTGTTAGTTTCCTTCTTGTTCATTAACACTTCTAAAGTGATGTCGAGACCCAAAGCATTTATCAAATACAGTGAACTTTTGTTGGATCCTAATCGTGTATGAAATAAATGTAATTAAATACAATTAATACTATATATGTTGCTAGGAATTCATTGTGATTAATTCAAAACTGTTCTTCCTGTATCCAGGTTAGCCTTGGAATTGCAACTTTGCTTTTTTATGTTCCGAAAGTTTTAGCTGCATCACACCAGGCAGGGGCTCTGACACTGCTTTCAACAGCAATCTGGTTAACACATGAAATGAAGCTGCTTCGTAGGTTACCCAAGTAAGGAAGACTTCCAGAAACAAGAAAGGGAACAATATTTTGTAACTTTTGAACTGTGATTGTTGTTAGAGTTCTTGTTGTCAGAAAGCAATACATAGACAGAATTGTGATTTAAAATGAAAGGGGTCTTGAAACATGTTCTATGTATATGCAAGTAATAAATGAGGGGTGTGTTGTTAAACTGTTTAATCTTCTTTCTTTATGGGCATGTAGGTGACTGGCTGAGTAAATATCAAATTCACAGCTGCTTCACTTTCTGTTATTTAAGACCATTATTTTAATTGGAAAGGTGTCAAAATAATACTTTTGTTAAAAACTGTAAGGATTCCCAGGGCTTAACAAATGCATAACCTTAAAAAACTAACACAATAATCAAACTTACTTAAGTATTTCTTAACTGCTTTTAGAAGAAGGCTATTAAATAATTTATCATGAGTTAACTGAAGAAAACTAACATGGTGGAAATTTAAAGGTTTGTTTTTATAAAGGTTTTACTACATACATACAAAATATCAATATTTAACATTTATGTGTGTCATATAAAAATTATAACCAAAATTTGTTATTGGTAATTTATGTAGTTAATTACTTTAGAAATAAAACACTGATAAAAAAATTTCTAGGCAGAGGTACCTCCCAATTTTTCACTTTGATCAGCTAACATATTAGACTAGATAGTTTAATTTTAAGTATTACTGATTATATTATTGATATGATTAGCAATGCATAAATAAATGTGTTTGTGTTGTGACTTTATAAACGTTATTATTCATTGCTTGTGTAATTTTCTATTGGTTGGAAAGAAAATCAAGTTGAACCTTAAATGTTTTTGAGTGAACAATAAAACTATGTGCTGACTTTTAGCTTTCCTTAAAATTTTAATTAACCATGATAATGTTCAAATATGTATGCAGAGTAAGTCTGGGTTTGAAAATTCAATCAAATCATCTGATTTGAGTCTATTCATCTTATTTTTTGTAAGGTAGGATCTATTTTTCTGCTTGTAGGTTAATAAATCCCAGCTTTCTATGTACTTATAACTCAGAGGATTTGAAATATATTCATAAGATTTTTAACAACGCTGAACTGTTCTTAATTTTTGGAAAACATCTCATTTATGCAAAATGCATATTGTAATTTAATTATGTGAAAAATCTTTGTCACTAGTCAATATAAAGATAATTTTCCATCACTTGCAGATAACTGATATTCTAACTAGGTTTTTATATTTTTGCAGATTTTTTAAATTAAGAGCTTTGGTTTTTTACAAAAGCTAAACACTAATTTTATTGTTTTGAACATTTGATAAATGCATATGTTTAATGTTAATGTTAATTCTTGGATATTTTATTCTATTAATTGTTACTGTACCTCATATTTTACAGGTATGTTACTGACAAAAAGAGAATTGGGCAATTGAAGAATAATCAGGTGTGTGTGTGTGTGTGTGTGTATGTATGTGTGTATATATATATATATATATATATATATACACACA
>NW_013666243.1:396717-404494 GCF_000517525.1 Limulus polyphemus
TGTGTGTATATATATATATATATATATATATATACACACACACACACCTATTTAAAATATATTAAATTGAAATTTACTGACTGAAAGAAACCTAAAATGCTACTTTTAACTAGGGGCACTTAGATTCTAGATTGAAAACAAACAAACTGAAAACTGATTTGAAGAAGGATATTACTGAGGTTAGGACAATTATATAGTAACTGATATATATTTTATCTGTGTTTTTTTTTTCAACAAACGTAAGGTATCCTTCCACCACTCACATTCAGAAGATGTCATCACAAAAATGTACCATTTAACCTTCAGTGACAAAAAGTTTTTGCTGTAAGCCAAATCTGTGGCAGACATTAATCATCTTGAGCCGTGAAGAGTCACCCCCTTCCCAAATCATGATGTGTGTCCCCGTAAAGTATGATAACGAACAGATTACCCAACAACATTTGGAATATATCTAAATGTAATGTAGGCTATAAACCAAACCTCGTATTTATCTGTTTTATATGAATGTATAACAGTATACTAAATGTTTTAAAAATACAGAAGGACTACACCCTCTCTGTAGCTACAACCACTATTTGTATCTCTGTTGTATAACTAAAAAAAACAAAAACTGTCAGCATCCTTTTATACATTTTTGTCCTTTCCATCAGACCTCCTCCCAAAAATAAATAACCTACGAGAAATTGCCCCCGTATTTCTTTGGCACCATTGATCTGAAAAATAATGCGTATACTGCTTTGAAAACATTTTCTGTGTCATTTGTCAGAAAATTTTGGGTGCAAGGAAAGTGCAATCTTCTGTGTCTTTGTACCGGAGCATTGCTTAGTAAAGCTTCTCCAACGAAAACCCTGACCAAACGTCTAGCCTCTATACTGGGATAAACGTGCACGTGCGTTACGTGCTTCAGTATGTTACCTCACCCTCTTGTGTATTTATTGTAAATGACTACATTGTGGAAGTGCTGAAAAGGAAGTTTTTAAGTGTGTATAAGGTTGTATTAGAAAGTATTGCCTCCATCACTTAAACACTAAAAGTAATGTATTCGCCGTAAATTTGTGAACTATTTGTTTTGCTGAAAGCTATTAGCTGTGAGTGTAATTACATTCATAGGAATGTATAGCAACTCGAAACAAGAGCGTCCTATGTAAAGGTAAGTAGTGGAACTAAATAACTCTCAATTTTGCAATGTTATTTACTTACGTAAAGTAACTGATCGGACAAAGTTTAACCTATTGGTTAGTTGTATCATATAATTGAGGGGAATTGACCCATTTTTTGTTAATATTTATTTGAGAGTATTCTCTTAAAAGCTCGTATGGGAGAACGGTATCTCTAGTAATTGTGTACGACCTACGACGACATAACATACAAAATATGCACCTAAGTGTGTCAAAGATAACTAAAAAAAAAAATGTTCAAATTGGGAAATCCCCGACCAATTTTACGACTTCACTGCAAAGACTTTGTAACATTACAGTGTATCTTCGACCTACTTTTCACCTGAAAAAAACAACGTAAGCTAAAATGTATGAAAATGGCAATCTTGACCACTATCTAAACACTTTGACCTTCAAACTCCACTCAACGACGGCATGGCCAGGTGATTAGGGCGCTTGACTCGCAATCTGAGGGTCGCGGGTTCGAATTCCCGTCCCACCAAACATGCTCGTTCTTTCAGCCGTGGGGGCGTTATAATGTGACGGTCAATCCCACTATTCGTTGGTAAAAGAGTAGCCCAAGAGTTGGCGGTGGGTGGTGATGACTAGCTGCCTTCCCTCTAGTCTTACGCTGCTAAATTAGGGACGTCGAAATTCAAAAACAAACAAACTAGACCTACATAATATAATTCTCCTTATTTTTCCTGACCGTAATGTTTCCACACCTCAAGAACACAAAAAATCATGCATTTGGAAATCTAATAATACATATTTATGTATTACTTATCTTGATATAAGTTTTCTGAAAAAATGCAAGCACCGTTATTCAACAAACATTTATACGAACCAAAATAAACAATTTTTAAGTAAACAGGCTTTATTGATTATAATGGTCTGACGATG
Organism: Limulus polyphemus; assembly: GCF_000517525.1. Taxonomy (NCBI): domain Eukaryota; kingdom Metazoa; phylum Arthropoda; class Merostomata; order Xiphosura; family Limulidae; genus Limulus; species Limulus polyphemus. The sequence continues at coordinate 398,778 of NW_013666243.1, forward strand.
CTTATTACGATAATCAACTTGAAATGCTTATGATTGAAAACACAGGCTATAATTGTAACTTATGCATGTATCATGGGTAACGGCTAAGCCTACTTCCTGTGTCTCGTATCTAGGGTTACCAGACGTTCCAATTTTTAGCTTTATTTTATGTTTCTCTGTACCTCAACTTGAGTTTTATATGTACAATTTTGTCATCATACATGGTTCAATATTTCTTGGAGAATTGCCTCATAAAGACAGATCTTAAGGTACAGTGTTCTCTCCCTCTGCTACGTTTTCTTAACCTGTCACATAGACAACCACAGGAACTGGGATAAGAAGTGACATTTTTCCTTTGAATATTTTTTGCATTTTACTAATTATAATTTTTAATTATATAAGCTTTTATAAAAGCTCATTTCTCCATGGTTTTGAAACGTGCTGCAATAAATATCAGATTGTTTACCAAATGGTAAGAAGTGTGTTGTTGTCAGTTAAACTGTTTTAGAGCTGTTATAATGTCACTCCATAAGGGGGGGGGTCCCAGTTTTTCACTTCTGAGCATTTAGTAACTCTACTCGTCTCAGATTTTGCTTATTCCGCCATTTTGTTTTCTGGGATACATTCGTGATCTCACTTGGTCCTTTTAGCATATTAATGGTTCACCACAAAATATCTGCGGAAAAATTCCATGTCTGTTCGTGACGAAAACAAAATTATACAAAAATAAAGTGGATTGCATGACGACTAAATGTAGTAAATATACTACCTTTCACAACGTTGGCACAGCTTCTTTTACCATAGGCATATTGTCATATGGCATGAAATATAAAACACACAACTTCTCACTGAGGTGGAAATTAGAAAAAATCACATTACAAAAACAAGGTTTAAAAAATTAAAATGTGATGAAAAACTTCTCGAATCTATCTATACCTGAGGACATATATTCGTCGTATTTATACAAAAAAGTATCATGTAATTTCAAATAGAATATGTTAAAATCGTATAATTTTTATAATTACTAGTCCGGCAGATTTAAAACAAGCCGAAAATGATATGGATACAAATCAATGTTCAGTGTTAGTTTTTTTATTCCTCGAGACGTGATTCTATAGACAGAATACCTAGTGTAACTTTAGATTTAGTTAGCTGAGTAGTACCCCCGAGACCCTGGTAACAAAAGGATACCGCATCATTGGGGGTGGTCGCCAGGTGAGATCAAAGGATGCCGTAAATTATGTCAATGGCTAGGGGTTGCAAAACTTTTACGTAATAGCCACCAGAAGATGATGTAAGTAAACATGTCTCAACTTTATAGTAACAATCGAAATCTTAAAGTTAATATTTTATTTTATATACTTAACATTTATTAGTACCAAAAATTTTTTATCACAATTACAGTTTCGCTTTATAAATAAAACATTAAATGTGCTATTTTAATCTCGAGTTCTTATTAACTTTATAGTTTTTGCTTATATAGTTAACTGCGCACATTTTACAAAGACGGGAGGTATTTCGAACTTTTAATAAGCAAACGGTGTTACTAAGGTTCTATAGGCAGATGGTCTTACCAGGCAGTTGGCGGATCTATAGGCATATAGTGTTACTTTAGTCTCCTAGGACTGCATAAAAATTTCCTTTTTTTCTCAACTTATATTTAACTGTAATTGTATATGTTTTACAAAGGCGATTGGCGTTTCTATAGGCTTATAGTGTTACTTTAGTCTCCTAGGGCTGCATAAAAATTTCAACTTATATTTATAGATTTCATTTATATATTTAACTGCAATTACATATGTTTCACAAAGGTGGATTGCACTACTAACGTTCTATAGATGGATTTAATTATATTTCCTAAAAAGTTACAAGTACGACCATAATTTTAACAAGACAATTATTATAGCCTAATTTATTACATATGTCAGTTTTATTGCACATACTATCTTAATTTATCTATAATTTGCTGTACATACTTTTACAATTATCTGTCCTAAAAGGATTTTAACATACATAATGTATTACTTTATAAATATTGAGCTAGACAGTTAGTACAGCCAGTTGTATTTTAAGTATTAATTTAGTATGCGTTTAACACACTGATTGTAGTTTTTGCTTCTATATTTGATTTTCATGACATCTTTTTTGCATTTCCTGGCTTTATATATGCAAAGCACTTACTACTAGTAATTTCTATAATTGATATTGTCACGTCTCTGGTCGTTTGTTAATTTCCCATAAAAATTCCTTCCGAAAAACTTCAGCGATACAAGTCCTTTCTTAAATAAAACTAGTTTAGTCATTCTCAAAACAACTTTGCAATACACTTAATCCCCACGGTCATTTTAACTTCAACACAACACAACGATTCACGCACTTTCTTACGGTCACTACCACGCTTGACTCAATTGTCCGTCTCTATCTCTGCCTGTCTGCAATTTAATCAATTATCTTGCTTTATTTGCCTGCTTATATACAGGAATAGAGGCCGTCTAGCAAATACTGGATTATTCATGATGTTCCCCGATCCTTCTACATACTCATTACGTGTTACCAGCGTCACGTGACTTCCGCTGTCGTAACAATATTTATAACTCGCGTATAAGATATTTTGTTATCTTTTGCATATGATTCTTTTATAATCTTATCCAAAATTGCATTAATCGACTAAGAGAGATAGTAGTACTTACAACAAAGTTGGCCTTGTGAAGAACCTCAATTCTTCCTGGATATCTGATTTTTAGCTCCAGACACGAGTTTTTATACCATATTTTCTTTGTATCCTTTCAATTTTCTAAATAGTAATCCTAACTACCCGCAAGTAGTTTTGACACTTCATTGGATAATTTCTGCAACTCATCGATCATTTCCAAAACAAGAACCAAAACTCTCAAGTAATTGGTTACTGTGATGGTGAGTGCTCCGCTTGCCTTCTCTCTTGTTCTACTACTCTGGTCTGTAGTAAAAGATATTACATCACAGCGATGGTTTTAGATGCTATCATAAAGTTTTTAGTAGCCTTTACTGCACTACTAATTCGGCATCAGTAACTTATCACTGTAAAACTCGTGACTAGTGTTTTTCTCAGCATCCCCATTGTAGCTTCATTTTTTATAACTCTTAACTCTTGATTCTCAACATTAACTAACCAGCTAACTGTAATTCGCCTAGCTCATGACCTAATTTCGTAGTACAGGCGTACTTACTTACGTTATTTCTTCATGTATATTTGCCATACTCAAAAACTTAAATTTCTATAGCTTTTTTCTTAAACTCTTTCAAATACTGAAGCAATCGTAAAGTCCACTCAAAAATATAGAATTGTTTCACGTGAGCTTCATGTAAGAGTAAAGGTGGAGAGTTTTTAGCTCTTTGTCATTCAGATTAAGAATGGTTGATTTAGAGCAGCAAAGGTATAAGGTGAAAAAACGTGCAGATTTATAAGTATCGGCTAGGCCAAGTAAACTAGATTAGCAGTTTCTAGCTCAAGTTTTCAAAAGAATCATACTGGTGGACGGTTATTATTGATTATTCATTGCCAACTTTTCAGTACAAATTTCCAAAGTTTATGAAATTATCCTAACTAAAGAGCGTTTAGCATTACGTGATGTTACCTGAAGCAATTATCATAAATAATGATTCTTGATAGAAAAGATGGGGACAAAAAAGGATTGAATGTGCAACTTAAAGGAATGAAATAATAATTGGCGGGTAAACTGGTAGTTAGTTAGTCCGCGTTTTTTGTTCAACTTGGGGCATGATGGTGGGTAAAATAAAATATGCAGCGCAGCTAATTAATGAATGAATATTTGCTGTCAAATTTTTATCAATACTATAAGTGTAGCTATCACTTTGGCCGTCAATTTTGATTTAATTCCTTTAAGTTTCACACTCAATCCTTTTTTTTTTTATTTTGGCCGCACCTTTTTTCACACCTAAGAAGTTTTTGATTATATTTCATTTGTCGAACATTCTTGATACACTTGTACAATTAGCTTGAGCTGAGATTTTTGTAATTGTTCTAAAAATAAAGAGTGATAAGAGTGAATAATAATGCACCATGTTATGACCTTACCATATTTCTGTTAATATTATAATATGATATGATATATTGATAAACAATAAGCAATTTAAATAACAGGAATTGTACATTTCAGGTTCAACACATGACAGTTTTTATTTCTAATGAATTGATAATGAATACAGTTAACCATAAGGATATTATTATTCAAACATCAAAGAAGATAAATTATTTTCAACCTACAGAGAACAAACTGTGCACTAAACGTTTTGACATGTGAAAAACTTTAAGTCATCTCAAAGTTAAAAGTAAACATCACTGATTTCGTAGATCTCGTAATCATAAGTATGGTAGTACTTATAGTAGGAATGAGCCAGATGTGCAATATGTGCAATACAAATTAAAATCTCAAATACACTGCAAACAGCATGTAAACAAACTTTATAAGCACTTTACACACATAGTTGAGTTGCAAATAAACCAACCGCAGAGTGACAAGCCACCAAAGCCACGGTAGAGTAAAAACAAAAATTTCACAAACCACAAATTTGTCAATCTAACTTGTTTGTTTGTTTGTTTTGAATTTCGCGCAAAGCTACACGAGGGCTATCTGCGCTAGCCGTCCTTAGTTTAGCAGTGTAAGACTAGAGGGAAGGCAGCTAGTCATCACCACCCACCGCCAACTCTTGGGCTACTCTTTTACCATCCAATAGTGGGATTAACCGTCACGTTATAACACCCCCACGGCTGAAAGGGCGAGCATGTTTGGTGGGACGGGGATTCGAACCCGCGCCCCTTAGATTGCGAGTCGAGCGCCCTAACCACCTGGCCATTCCGGGCCTATTCAGAAAGAATAAACCAGTTTTATTTAAGAATGGACTTGTGTCGCTAAAGTTTCATCAGAAAGAATTTTTACGGAAAATTAACTAACGAACGGAGGCGTAACAAATTGGTGTCAGAGAGTGGGATAGAAAATAAAAATAAAAAAAAGAAGAAAATGGAAACGAGAGGCGGTAAATCAAACTACAGCTTAGCAGATTTGATGGCAGCATTACAAGAACAGCAAAAGAAACAAGAAGAGAGACAACAGTAGTTGCAAGAAAACCTGCAACAGTGGCAGTTCGAACAACAAAATAAACAAGAATAGAGATTACAACAGTTGTTGGAGGAAAAAGAAAAGAAACAAGAAGAACGAGAAAAGAAACAAGAAGAGATATTACAGCATTTGTTGGAGGAAAAAGAAAAGAAACAAGAAGAAAGACAACAGCAGTGGCAAGAAAACCTGCAACAATGGCAGCTCGAACAGCAAAACAAACAAGAGAGACTACAGCAGTGGTTGGAGAAGAAAGAAAATAAACAACAAAAGAGATTACAGCAGTGGCAACTGGAACAAGAAAGGAAACAGGAAGAAAGTCTCCAACAGTTGCAGGAAAGTCAGTAGCAACTATAGGAAAGTCAACAACAGTGGCAAGAAGTACAAATGGAAAACATTAGAAAATTTAAAAGCGAATTAGATACATTAAAGGACGATCTATTGTTTTTTACACAAGGAGGATACATTAACCATCGACTTAATCAGCCCCAGACAATGGAAAGCCCCTTCCAGACCCTGCAGCTAAACCCTAATGCAGACATATTCAGTCCCGTTAGAAGTCACATCCCAGATATGAATGTCAGTGCTAGGAGTGATCCAGTACGAAGGAAGCCACAGGAATTC